>NC_092243.1:39407941-39665441 GCF_036320965.1 Panulirus ornatus | reverse complement strand
CTCCTGCATGTTCAGGCCCCAATCACACAAAATCTTTGTCACTCCATCTTTCCACCTCCAATTTGGTCTCCCACTTCTCCTCGTTCCCTCCACCTCCGATACATATATCCTCTTGGTCAATCTTTCCTCACTCATTCTCTCCATGTGCCCAAACCATTTCGAAACACCCTCTTCTGCTCTCTCAACCACGCTCTTTTTATTTCCACACATCTCTCTTACCCTTACGTTACTTACTCGATCAAACCACATCGCACCACACATTGTCCTCAAACATCTCATTTCCAGCACATCCATCCTCCTGTGCACAACTCTATCCATAGCCCACGCCTCGCAACCATACAACATTGTTGGAACCACTATTCCTTCAAACGTACCCATTTTTGCTTTCCGAGATAATGTTCTCGACTTCCAAACATTCTTCAAGGCTCCCAGGATTTTCTCCCCCTCCCCCACCCTATGATTCACTTCCGCTTCCATGGTTCCATCCGCTGCCAGATCCACTCCCAGATATCTAAAACACTTCACTTCCTCCAGCTTTTCTCCATTCAAACTTACCTCCCAATTGACTTGACCCTCAACCCAACTGTACCTAATAACCTTGCTCTTATTCACATTTACTCTTAACTTTCTTCTTTCACACACTTTACCAAACTCAGTCACCAGCTTCTGCTGTTTCTCACATGAATCAGCCACCAGCGTTGTATCATCAGCGAACAACTGACTCGCTTCCCAAGCTCTACTATATATATAGTAGAAGGCGACTAGAGGGGACGGGAGCTGGGGGCCAGAAATCCTCCCCTCCTTGTATTTTAACATTCTAAAAATGGGAAACAGAAGGAGTCATGCGGGGAGTGCTCATCCTCCTCGTAGACTCAGATTGGGGTGTCTAAATGTGTGTGGATGTAACCAAGATGTGAAAAAAGGAGAGATAGGTAGTATGTTTGAGGAAAGGAACCTGGATATTTTGGCTCTGAGTGAAACGAAGCTCAAGGGTAGAGGGGAAGAGTGGTTTGGGAATGTCTTGGGAGTAAAGTCAGGGGTTAGTGAGAGGACAAGAGCAAGGGAAGGAGTAGCAGTACTCCTGAAACAGGAGTTGTGGGAGTATGTGATAGAATGTAAGAAAGTAAATTCTCGATTAATATGGGTAAAACTGAAAGTTGATGGAGAGAGATGGGTGATTATTGGTGCATATGCACCTGGGCATGAGAAGAAAGATCATGAGAGGCAAGTGTTTTGGGAGCAGCTGAATGAGTGTGTTAGTGGTTTTGATGCACGCGACCGGGTTATAGTGATGGGTGATTTGAATGCAAAGGCGAGTAATGTGGCAGTTGAGGGAATAATTGGTATATATGGGGTGTTCAATGTTGTAAATGGAAATGAAGAGGTTGTAGATTTAAGTGCTGAAAAAGGACTGGTGATTGGGAATACCTGGTTTAAAAAGCGAGATATACATAAGTATACGTATGTAAGTAGGAGAGATGGCCAGAGAGCGTTATTGGATTATGTGTTAATTGACAGGCTTGCGAAAGAGAGACTTTTGGATGTTAATGTGCTGAGAGGTGCAACTGGAGGGATGTCTGATCATTATCTTGTGGAGGCTAAGGTGAAGATTTGTATGGATTTCAGAAAAGAAGAGTGAATGTTGGGGTGAAGAGGGTGGTGAGAGTAATTGAGCTTGGGAAGGAGACTTGTGTGAGGAAGTACCAGGAGAGACTGAGTACAGAATGGAAAAAGGTGAGAAAAATGTAAGTAAGGGGAATGGGGGAGGAATGGGATGTATTTAGGGAATCAGTGATGGATTGCGCAAAAGATGCTTGTGGCATGAGAAGCGTGGGAGGTCGGCAGATTACAAAGGGTAGTGAGTGGTGGGAGAAGCGTGGGAGGTCGGCAGATTACAAAGGGTAGTGAGTGGTGGGATGAAGAAGTAAGATTATTAGCGAAAGAGAAGAGAGAGGCATTTGGACGATTTTTGCAGGGAAAAAATGCAATTGAGTGGGAGATGTATAAAAGAAAGAGACAGGAGGTCAAGAGAAAGGTGCAAGAAGTGAAAAAGAGGGCAAATGAGAGTTGGGGTGAGAGAGTATCATTAAATTTTAGGGAGAATAAAAAGATGTTCTGTAAGGAGGTAAATAAAGTGCGTAAGACACGGGAGCAAATGGGAACTTCAGTGAAGGGTGCAAATGGGGAGGTGATAACAAGTAGTGGTGATGTGAGAAGGAGATGGAGTGAGTATTTTGAAGGTTTGTTGAATGTGTTTGATGATAGAGTGGCAGATAGTGGGTGTTTTGGTCGAGGTAGTGTGCAAAGTGAGAGGATTAGGGAAAATGATTTGGTAAACAGAGAAGAGGTAGTAAAAGCTTAACGGAAGATGAAAGCCGGCAAGGCAGCAGGTTTGGATGGTATTGCAGTGGAATTTATTAAGAAAGGGGGTGACTGTATTATTGACTGGTTGGTAAGGTAATTTAATGTATGTATGACTCATGGTGAGGTGCCTGAGGATTGGCAGAATGTGTGCATAGTGCCATTGTACAAAGGCAAAGGGGATAAGAGTGAGTGCTCAAATTACAGAGGTATAAGTTTGTTGAGTATTCCTGGTAAATTATATGGGAGGGTATTGATTGAGAGGGTGAAGGCATGTACAGAGCATCAGATTGGGGAAGAGCAGTGTGGTTTCAGAAGTGGTAGAGGATGTGTGGATCAGGTGTTTGCTTTGAAGAATGTATGTGAGAAATACTTAGAAAAGCAAATGGATTTGTATGTAGCATTTATGGATCTGGAGAAGGCATATGATAGAGTTGATAGAGATGCTCTGTGGAAGGTATTAAGAATATATGGTGTGGGAAGCAAGTTGTTAGAAGCAGTGAAAAGTTTTTATTGAGGATGTAAGGCATGTGTACGTGTAGGAAGAGAGGAAAGTGATTGGTTCTCAGTGAATGTAGGTTTGCGGCAGGGG
The DNA here is from genome assembly GCF_036320965.1 of Panulirus ornatus. Lineage (NCBI taxonomy): Eukaryota > Metazoa > Arthropoda > Malacostraca > Decapoda > Palinuridae > Panulirus > Panulirus ornatus. Next base: position 39,662,488 of record NC_092243.1, on the reverse strand, counting down.
TGTGTGATGTCTCCATGGTTGTTTAATTTGTTTATGGATGGGGTTGTTAGGGAGGTGAATGCAAGAGTTTTGGAAAGAAGGGCAAGTATGAAGTCTGTTGGGGATGAGAGAGCTTGGGAAGTGAGTCAGTTGTTGTTCGCTGATGATACAGCACTGGTGGCTGATTCATGTGAGAAACTGCAGAAGCTGGTGACTGAGTTTGGTAAAGTGTGTGAAAGAAGAAAGTTAAGAGTAAATGTGAATAAGAGCAAGGTTATTAGGTACAGTAGGGTTGAGGGTCAAGTCAATTGGGAGGTAAGTTTGAATTGAGAAAAACTGGAGGAAGTAAAGTGTTTTAGATATCTGGGAGTGGATCTGGCAGCGGATGGAACCATGGAAGCGGAAGTGAATCATAGGGTGGGCGAGGGGGCGAAAATCCTGGGAGCCTTGAAGAATGTGTGGAAGTCAAGAACATTATCTCGGAAAGCAAAAATGGCTATGTTTGAAGGAATAGTGGTTCCAACAATGTTGTATGGTTGTGAGGCGTGGGCTATGGATAGAGTTGTGCGCAGGAGGGTGGATGTGCTGGAAATGAGATGTTTGAGGACAATGTGTGGTGTGAGGTTGTTTGATCGAGTAAGTAATGTAAGTGTAAGAGCGATGTGTGGAAATAAAAAGAGCGTGGTTGAGAGAGCAGAAGAGGATGTTTTGAAATGGTTTGGTCACCTGGAGAGAATGAATGAGGAAAGATCGACCAAGAGGATATATGTGTCGGAGGTGGAGGGAACGAGGAGAAGTGGGAGACCAAATTGGAGGTGGAAAGATGGAGTGAAAAAGATTTTGAGTGATCGGAAATTGGAGGTGGAAAGATGGAGTGAAAAAGATTTTGAGTGATCGGGGCCTGAACATGCAGGAGGGTGAAAGGTGGGCAAGGAATAGAGTGAATTGGATCGATGTGGTATACCGGGGTTGAGGTGCTGTCAATGGATTGAATCAGGGCATGTGAAGCATCTGGGGTAACCATGGAAAGTTGTGTGGGGCCTGGATGTGGAAAGGGAGCTGTGGTTTCGGGCATTATTGCATGACAGCTAGAGACTGAGTGTGAATGAATGTGGCCTTTGTTGTCTTTTCCTAGCGCTACCTCGCACACATGAGGGGGGAGGGGGATGGTATTCCATGTTTGGCGAGGTGGCGATGGGAATGAATAAAGGCAGAGAGTGTGAATTGTGTGCATAGTTATATATGTATGTGTCTGTAGGTGTATATATATATATGTGTACATTGAGATTTATAGGTATGTATATTTGTGTGTGTGGACGTGTATGTATATACATGTGTATGGGGGTGGGTTGGGCCATTTCTTTCGTCTGTTTCCTTGCGCTACCTCGCAAACGAGGGAGACAGCGACAAAGCAAAATAGATAAATAAATAAATATATATATATATCCCTGGGGATAGGGGAGAAAGAATACTTCCCACGTATTCCCTGCGTGTCGTAGAAGGCGACTAAAAGGGAAGGGAGCGGGGGGCTGGAAATCCTCCCCTCTCATTTTTTTTTAGTATTCCAAAAGAAGGAACAGAGAAGGGGGCCAGGTGAGGATATTCCCTCAAAGGCCCAGTCTTCTGTTCTTAATGCTACCTCCCTAATGCGGGAAATGGCGAATGGTATGAAAGAAAAGATATATATATATATATATATATATATATATATATATATATATATATATATATATATATATATATATATATATATATATATATATAATCTTATAGATGAGATAAACCATTTTTACTGTGTGGATGCACAAGTAATATGGTTATTGCCTTATCCTGTCATTATTGCTATCTATTTTTGCCTGTTTTGATTATCTGATGGTAAGTTTTACAAAAATAATTTCGGCCTGTATGCTTTTAAGCTTAGTTTAGGATTGTGCACAGTTCTATGTTGTATATTTTTGTAAATGAGTTATGCCATTTTATTTTAATCTTTTTAATCATTAGTAAGATTACATTGTAATTTAACATGTAGCAAGTTAGGTTAGATGTATTTGTGAAGTCTAAAGCCAGGAGCATCTTTAGAATTGTTCACTCTGTTACTTCCCTTGGACTCTAATTATGCTTGAGAATAATGAGAACATTTGTGACGTATTGAACATTACCCTTGTAGAACCCTAGGCCTTGAGACTGTTGGTTTGTGTATTGTTTATATGTATTTAAGAGTTGTATGGGACTTCTCACTGTGTGTCAAATGACCCGCATATTTTCATTTAATCCAGAGGGTTTTACATCACATGACCCCCTCTATCTTTTTTCAAATTGTAAGCTATAACATCCTCTTAAGTCATTTGGCCTTATGCATGAAGTGAGACTGTTCATACCATATTTTTCTGATTGGAAGGTCACCTTCCACTTGACTGTAGTGCTTGTTATGTAATTAGATATTTCATTTTTGTAATAAGTTGTGTGATTTGCCCTGTCTTTCAACTTCTGTCACATTTCCAAACTTGCTTAGATATGTATTGTAACATTCTAGATTTATCCATGAGTAAAAGCATTCCCCCCAACATGCAGTTTGCTCCTTATAGTGCTGTTGTCTGCATTAGACATTAACTTTATGTGGTTGTTTTGAAGTCTTAGTGTAATAACCAAGGGCAGAGCTCTACATATGAGCATCTGAGAGAGCACTTTCTTTACTAGTAAAACAGTTTTACCCAAAAATGGGCTGAATCCATGAGAATTCACCCTCGTTTTATACTATACAATGCATGAAGTTTACAGATGCTCATTTACAGTGGCTAAATAACCTTGCAGTAACCTAACCATACTCTTATCAGTCTATACAGGTAATGTAGCAGAACTTACCAGGCAACCACTATTTATTTCACTTTATCTGGGAGTGGCTTAATATCTTGAATGTATTTCTGCACTGGTTCTTGTACTTAACATATGATCACTGTAGAATGGTCCCTGGGATAGGGGAGAAAGAATACTTCCCACGTGTTCCTCACGTGTCGTAGAAGGCGACTAAAGGGGACGGGAGTTGGGTGCTAGAAACCCTCCCCTCCTTGTATTTTAACTTTCTAAAAGGGGAAACAGGAGGAGGAGTCACGCAGGGAGTGCTCATCTTCCTAGAAGGCTCATAATGGGGTGTCTAAATGTGTGTGGATGTAACCAAGATGAGAAAAAAGGAGAGATAGGTGGTATGTTTGAGGAAATGAACCTGGATGTTCTGCTCTGAGTGAAATGAAGCTCAAGGGTAAAGGGGAAGAGTGGTTTGGGAATGTCTTGGGAGTAAAGTCAGGGGTTGGTGAGAGGACAAGAGCAAGGGAAGGAGTAGCACTACTCCTGAAACAGGAGTTGTGGGAGTATGTGACAGAGTGTAAGAAAGTAAACTCTAGATTGATATGGGTAAAACTGGAAGTGGATGGAGAGAGATGGGTGATTATTGGTGCATGAGAGGCTAGTGTTTTGGGAGCAGCTGAGTGTGTTAGTAGTTTTGATGCATGAGACCGGGTTATAGTGATGGGTGATTTGAATGCAAAGGTGCGTAATGTGGGAGTTTAGGGACTAATTGGTATACATGGGGTGCTCAGTGTTGTAAATGGAAATGGTGAAGAGCTTGTAGATTTATGTGCTGAAAGAGGACTGGTGATTGGGAATATTATTATTATTATTATACTTTGTCGCTGTCTCCCGCGTTAGTGAGGTAGAGCAAGGAAACAGACGAAAGAATGGCCCAACCCACCCACATACACATGTATATACATACACGTCCAGACATGCACATATACATACCTATACATCTCAACGTATACATATATATACACGCACAGACATATACATATATACACATGTACATAATTCAAACTGTCTGCCTTTATTCATTCCCATCGCCACCCCACCTCACATGAAATGACAACTCCGTCCCCCTGCACGTGCGTGAGGTAGCGCTAGGAAAAACAAAGTCCACATTTGTTCATACTCAGTCTCTAGCTGTCATGAATAATGCACTGAAACCACACCTCCCTTTCCACATCCAGGCCCCACAAAACTTTCCATGGTTTACCCCAGACGCTTCACATACCCTGGTTCAATCCATTGACAGTACGTCGACCCTAGTATACCACATTGTTCCAGTTCACTCTATTCCTTGCACGCCTTTCACCCTCCTGCATGTTCAAGCCCCAATCACTCAAAATCTTTTTCACTCCATCTTTCCACCTCCAGTTTGGTCTCCCACTTCTCGTTCCCTCCACCTCTGACACATATATCTTCTTTGTCAATCTTTCCTTGCTCATTCTTTCCATGTGACCAAACCATTGCAAAACACTCTCTTCTGCTCTCTCAACCACACTCTTTTTATTACCACACATCTCTCTTACTCTTTCATTACTTATTCGATCAAACCACCTCACACTACATAATGTCCTCAAACATCTCATTTCCAGCACATCCACCCTCCTCCGCACAACTCTATCTAGAGCCCAAGGCTCACAACCATATAGCATTGGGAATACCTAGTTTAAAAAGAGAGATATACATAAGTATACGTATGAAAGTAGGAGAGATGGCCAGAGAGCGTTATTAGATCATGAGTTAATTGATAGGCACATGAAAGAGAGACTTTTGGATGTTAATGTGTTGAGAGGTGCAACTGTAGGGATGTTTGATCATTATCTTGTGGAGGCGAAGGTGAAGATTTGTAGAGGTTTTCAAAAAAGAAGAGAGACTGTTGGGGTGAAGAGAGTGGCGAGAGTAAATGAGCTTGGGAAGGAGACTTGTGTGAGGAAGTACCAGGAGAGACAGAGTGCAGAATGGAAAAAGGTGAGAACAAGGGATGTAAGGGAAGTGGGGGAGGAATGGGATGTATTTAGGGAAGCAGTGATAGCTTGCACAAAAGGGGCTTGTGGCATGAGAAGCATGGGAGGTGGGCAGATTAGAAAGGGTAGTGAGTGGTGGGATGAAGAAGTAAGATTATTAGTGAAAGAGAAGAGAGAGGCATTTGGACGATTTTTGCAGGGAAATAATGCAAATGAGTGGGAGATGTATAAAAGAAAGAGACAGGAGGTCAAGAGAAAGGTGCAGGAGGTGAAAAAGAGGGCAAATGAGAGTTGGGGTGAAAGGATATCATTAAATTTTAGAGAGAATAAAAAGATGTTTTGGAAGGAGGTAAATAAAGTGCATAAGACAAGGGAACAAATGGGAACATCGGTGAGGGGGGCAAATGGGGAGGTGATAAATAACAAGTAGTGGTGATGAGAAGGAGACGGAGTGAGTATTTTGAAGGTTTGTTGAATGTGTTTGATGATAGAGTGGCAGATATAGGATGTTTGGTTGAAATGGTGTGGAAAGTGAGAGGGTTAGGGAGAATGATTTGGTAAACAGAGAAGAGCTAGTAAAAGCATTGCGGAAGCTGAAAGCTGGCAAGGCAGCAGGTTTAGATGGTATTGCAGTGGAATTTATTAAAGAAGGGGGTGACTGTGTTGTTGACTGGTTGGTAAGATTATTTAATGTATGTATGATTCATGGTGAGGTGCCTGAGAATTGGCAGAATGCTTGCATAGTGCTATTGTACGAAGGCAAAGGGGATAAAGGTGAGTGCTCAAATTTCAGAGGTACAAGTTTGTTGAGTATTCCTGGTAAATTATATGGGAGGGTATTGATTGAGAGGGTGAAGGCATGTACAGAGCATCAGATTGGGGAAGAGCAGTGTGGTTTCAGAAGTGGTAGAGGATGTGTGGATCAGGTGTTTGCTTTGAAGAATGTATGTGAGAAATACTTAGAAAAGCAAATGGATTTGCATGTAGCATTTATGGATCTGGAGAAGGCATATGAAAGAGTTGATAGAGATGCTCTGTGGAAGGTATTTAGAATATATGGTGTGGGAGGCAAGTTGTTAAAAGCTGTGAAAAGTTTTTATCGAGGATGTAAGGCATGGGTATGAGTAGGAAGAGAGGAAAGTGATTGGTTCTCGGTGAATGTTGGTTTGTGGCAGGGGTGTGTGATGTCTCCATAGTTGTTTAATTTGTTTATGGATGGGGTTGTTAGGGAGGTGAATGCAAGAGTTTTAGAGAGAGGGACAAGTATGCAGTCTGTTGTGGACGAGAGAGCTTGGGAAGTGAGTCAGTTGTTGTTTGCTGATACAGCGCTGGTTGCTGATTCGGGTGAGAAACTGCAGAAACTGGTGATTTAGTTTGATAAAGTGTGTGTAAGAAGAAGGTTAAGAGAAAATGTGCATAAGAGCAAGGTTATTAGGTACAGTAGGGTTGAGGGTCAAGTCAACTGGGAGGTAAGTTTGAATGGAGAAAAATTGCAGGAAGTGAAGTGTTTTAGATATCTGGGAGTGGATTTGGCAGCGGATGGAACCATAGAAATGGAAGTGAATCATAGGGTGGGGGGGTGGCGAAAGTTCTGGGAGCGTTGAAAAATGTGTGGAAGTTGAGAAAGTTATCTCGGAAAGCAAAAATGGGTATGTTTGAAGGAATAGTGGTTCCAACAATGTTACATGGTTGCAAGGCATTTGCTATAGATAGAGTTGGGTGGAGGAGGGTGAATATGCTGGAAATGAGATGTTTGAGGACAATATGTGGTGTGAGGTGGTTTGATCGAGTAAAGGAATGAAGAGTTGGAAAAAGAGTGTGGTTGAGAGAGCAGAAGAGGGTGTTTTGAAATGGTTTGGTCACATGGAGAGAATGAGCGAGGAAAGATTGACAAAGAGGATATCTGTGTCAGAGGTGGAGGGAACGATGAGAAGTGGGAGACAAAATTGGAGGTGGACAGATGGAGTGAAAAAAGATTTTGAGTGATCGGGGCCTGAACATGCAGGAGGGTGAAAGGCTTGCAAGGAGTATAGTGAATTGGAATGATGTGGTATACCGGGGTCCACGTGCTGTCAATGTGAAGCGTCTGGGGTAAACCATGGAAAGTTTTGTGGGGCCTGGATGTGGAAAGGGAGCTGTGGTTTCGGTGCATTATACATGACAGCTAGAGACTGAGTGTGAACGAATGTGGCCTTTGTTGTCTTTTCCTAGTGCTACCTCGTGCACATGCGGGGGGAAGAGGTTGTCATTTCATGTGTGGCGGGGTGGCAACCGGAATGAATAAGGGCAGACTATGAATTATGTACATGTGTATATATGTATATGTCTGTTGGAAAGGATCACAATTTTGCGCGTGATCAAGATATTCCTGAGACCACGGGGAAAATGAAACACGAAAAGTTCCCAAGTGCACTTTCGTGTAATAATCACATCATCAGGGGAGACAGAAGAGAGGAATATAACTGTCAGTTGATATACATCGAAGAGACGAAGCTAGGACGCCATTTGGTAAACATGTGATTGTCCACATGTTTACCAAATGGCGTCCCAGCTTCGTCTCTTCGATGTATATCAACTGCGTTATATTCCTCTCTTCTGTCTCCCCTGATGATGTGATTATTACACGAAAGCGCACTTGGGAACTTTTCGTGTTTCATTTTCCCCGTGGACTCTTAGGAATGTATATGTGTGTGTATATATATATATATATATATATATATATATATATATATATATATATATATATATATATATATTATTATTTTTTTATTATACTTTGTCGCTGTCTCCCGCGTTTGCGAGGTAGCGCAAGGAAACAGACGAAAGAAATGGCCCAACCCCCCCCCCCCATACACATGTATATACATACGTCCACACACGCAAATATACATACCTACACAGCTTTCCATGGTTTTACCCCAGACGCTTCACATGCCCTGATTCAATCCACTGACAGCACGTCAACCCTGGTATACCACATTGATCCAATTCACTCTATTCCTTGCCCGCCTTCCACCCTCCTGCATGTTCAGGCCCTGATCACTCAAAATCTTTTTCACTCCATCTTTCCACCTCCAATTTGGTCTCCCACTTCTCCTCGTTCCCTCCACCTCCGACACATATATCCTCTTGGTCAATCTTTCCTCTCATTCTCTCCATGTGCCCAAACCATTTCAAAACACCCTCTTCTGCTCTCTCAACCACGCTCTTTTTATTTCCACACATCTCTCTTACCCTCACATTACTTACTCGATCAATCCACCTCACACCACACATTGTCCTCAAACATCTCATTTCCAGCACATCCACCCTCCTGCGCACAACTCTATCCATAGCCCACGCCTCGCAACCATACAACACTGTTGGAACCACTATTCCTTCAAACATAGCCATTTTTGCTTTCCGAGATAATGTTCTCGACTTCCACACATTCTTCAAGGCTCCCAGGATTTTCGCCCCCTCCCCCACCCTATGATCCACTTCCGCTTCCATGGTTCCATCCGCTGCCAGATCCACTCCTAGATATCTAAAACACTTTACTTCCTCCAGTTTTTCTCAATTCAAACTTACCTCCCAATTGACTTGACCCTCAACCCTACTGTACCTAATAACCTTGCTCTTATTCACATTTACTCTTAACTTTCTTCTTTCACACACTTTACCAAACTCAGTCAACAGCTTCTGCAGTTTCTCACATGAATCAGCCACCAGTGCTGTATCATCAGCGAACAACAACTGACTCACTTCCTAAGCTCTCTCATCCACAACAGACTTCATACTTGCCCCTCTTTCCAAAACTCTTGCATTCACCTCCCTAACAACCCTATCCATAAACAAATTAAACAACCATGGAGACATCACACACCCCTGCCGCAAACCTACATTCACTGAGAACCAATCACTCCTCTCTTCCTACATGTGCACATGCCTTACATCCTCTATAAAAACTTTTCACTGCTTCTAACAACTTGCCACCCACACCATATATTCTTAATACCTTCCACAGAGCATCTCTATCAACTCTATCATATGCCTTCTCCAGATCCATAAATGCTACATACAAATCCATTTGCTTTTCTAAGCATTTCTCACATACATTCTTCAAAGCAAACACCTGATCCACACATCCTCTACCACTTCTGAAACCACACTGCTCTTCCCCAATCAGATGCTCTGTACATGCCTTCACCCTCTCAATAAATACCCTCCCATATAATTTACCAGGAATACTCAACAAACTTATACCTCTGTAATTTGAGCACTCACTCTTATCCCCTTTGCCTTTGTACAATGGCACTATGCACGCATTCCACCAATCCTCAATCAATTTATATATATATGTTGAGATGTATAGGTATGTATATGTGCGTGTGTGGATGTGTATGTTAATGCATGTGTATGTGGGTGGGTTGGGCCATTCTTTCATCTGTTTCCTTGCGCTACCTCGCTAACTCGGGAGACAGTGACAAAGTATAAGAAATATAAATATATATAATAATAAAAGAATGATCAGTACTTTGTTTTTGATTTGAAGGAAATGCCTAGCTTTTAACCACTGTTGACTTTGGCTGTCAACATTAGCCAGCCATCACATGTGGTTGGCAGTTGGGTTTTGGTTTGCTTTCAGCCAAGCCATTCTCCTCATTTGTATTTTTTTTTGCTTGTTTTTCTTTTGAATTTCATGAATTTTCACAACCATCAAACAAAAGTTGGATGACATTGGGAGCATCCACAATATTTCAAGGGATGTTTGGACTATTAGTTAGGATTTAAGTTTCCCCCTTTAGAAAGTTAAAATACAAGGAGGGGAGGGTTTTTAGCCCCCCACCCCCGCTCACGTCCCCTTTAGTCGCCTTCTGTGACATGTGAGGAATGCATGGGAAGTATTTTCTCCCCTATGCCCAGGGATAGGGGAGTATATATTTGTATATATGTATTGATTTTGCTTTGTCGCTGTCTCCCGCATTAGCGAGGTAGGGCAAGGAAACAGACGAAACAATGGCCCAACCCACCCATATACTCATATACATACATACACGTTCACACACGCAAATATACATACCTATACATCTCAATGTATACATACACACACAGACATATACATATATACACATGTACATAATTCATACCGTCTGCCTTTATTCATTCCCATCGCCACCCCGCCACACATGAAATAACAACCCCCCCGCCCCATATGTGCGCGAGGTAGCACTAGGAAAAGACAACAAAGGCCACTTTCATTCACACTCAGTTTCTAGCTGTCATGTATAATGCAATGAACCAACAGCTTCCTTTCCACATCCGGGCCCCACAGAACTTTCCATGGTTTACCCCAGACGTTTCACATGCCCTGGCTCAATCCATTGACAGCATGTCGACCCCAGTATACCACATCATTCCAGTTCACTCTGTTCTTTGCACGCCTTTCACCCTCCTGCATGTTCAGGCCCCGATCACTCAAAATCTTTTTCACCCCATCTTTCCACCTTAAATGTGGTCTCCCACTTCTCTTCGTTCCTTCCACCTCTGACACATATATCCTCTTTGTCAATCTTTCCTCACTCATTCTCTCCGTGTGACCAAACCATTTCAAAACACCCTCTTCTGCTCTTTCAACCACACTCTTTTTATTACCGCACATCTCTCTTACCCTTACATTACTTACTCGATCAAACCACCTCACACCACATGTTGTCCTCAAACATCTCATTTCTAGCACAGCCATCCTCCCTCACACAATTCTATCTATAGCCCACACCTTGCAACCATACAACATTGTTGGAACCACTATTCCTTCAAACATACCCATTTTTCTTTCCGAGATAATATTCTCGACTTCCACATATTCTTCAACGCTCCCAGAACTTTCGCCCCCTCCCCCACCCTGTGATTTACTTCCTCTTCCATTGTTCCATCTGCTGCCAAATCCACTCCCAGGTATCTAAAACACTTAACTTCCTCCAGTTTTTCTCCATTCAAACTTACCTCCCAGTTGACTTGTCCCTCAACCCTACTGTACCTATTAACCTTGCTCTTATTGTCATTTACTCTCAGCTTTCTTCTTTCACACACTTTACCAAACTCAGTCACCAGCTTCTCCAGTTTCTCACATGAATCAGCCACCAGCAATGTATCATCAGTGAACAACAACTGACTCACTTCCCAAGCTCTCTCATCCACAACAGACTGCATACTTGCCCCTCTTTCCAAAACTCTTGCATTTACCTCCCTAACAACCCCATCCATAAACAAATCAAACAACCATGGAGACATCACACACCCCTGCCGCAAACCTACATTCACTGAGAACCAATCACTTTCCTCTCATCCAACACGTACAGATGCCTTACGTCCTCGATAAAAACTTTTCACTGCTTCTAACAACTTGCTCCCCATACCATATGTTCTTAATACCTTTCACAGAGCATCTCTATCAGTTCTATCATATGCCTTCTCCAGATCCATAAATGCTACATACAAATCCATTTGCTTTTCTAAGTATATATATATTTTTTATATTTTATTTATTTTGCTTTGTCGCTGTCTCCCGCGTTTGCGAGGTAGCGCAAGGAAACAGACGAAAGAAATGGCCCAACCCACCCCCATACACATGTATATACATACACGTCCACACACGCAAATATACATACCTATACATCTCAATGTACACATATATATACACACACAGACACATACCTATATACCCATGCACACAATTCACACTGTCTGCCTTTATTCATTCCCATCGCCACCTCGCCACACATGGAATACCATCCCCCTCCCCCTCGTGTGTGCGAGGTAGCGCTAGGAAAAGACAACAAAGGCCCCATTCGTTCACACTCAGTCTCTAGCTGTCATGCAATAATGCCCGAAACCACAGCTCCCTTTCCACATCCAGGCCCCACACAACTTTCCATGGTTTACCCCAGACGCTTCACATGCCCTGATTCAATCCACTGGCAGCACGTCAACCCCGGTATACCACATCGATCCAATTCACTCTATTCCTGGCCCGCCTTTCACCCTCCTGCATGTTCAGGCCCTGATCACTCGAAATCTTTTTCACTTCATCTTTCCACCTCCAATTTGGTCTCCCACTTCTCCTCGTTCCCTCCACCTCCGACACATATATCCTCTTGGTCAATCTTTCCTCACTCATTCTCTCCATGTGCCCAAACCATTTCAGAACACCCTCTTCTGCTCTCTCAACCACGCTTTTTTTATTTCCACACATCTCTCTTACCCTTACATTACTTACTCGATCAATCCACCTCGCACCACACATTGTCCTCAAACATTTCATTTCCAGCACATCCATCCTCCTGTGCACAACTCTATCCATAGCCCACGCCTCGCAACCATACAACATTGTTGGAACCACTATTCCTTCAAACATAGCCATTTTTGCTTTCCGAGGTAATGTTCTAGACTTCCACACATTCTTCAAGGGTCCCAGGATTTTCGCCCCCTCGCCCACCCTATGATTCACTTCCGCTTCCATGGTTCCATCCGCTGCCAGATCCACTTCTAGATATCTAAAACACTTTACTTCCTCCAGTTTTTCTCCATTCAAACTTACCTCCCAATTGACTTGACCCACAACCCTACTGTACCTAATAACCTTGCTCTTATTCACATTTACTCTTAACTTTCTTCTTTCATACACTTTACCAAACTCAGTCACCAGCTTCTGAAGTTTCTCACATGAATCAGCCACCAGCGCTGTATCATCAGAGAACAACAACTGACTCACTTCCCAAGCTCTCTCATCCACAACAGACTTCATACTTGCCCCTCTTTCCAAAACTCTTGCATTCACCTCCCTAACAACCCCATCCATAAACAAATTAAACAACCATGGAGACATCACACACCCCTGCCGCAAACCTACATTCACTGAGAACCAATCACTTTCCTTCCTTCCTACACGTACACATGCCTTACATCCTCGATAAAAACTTTTTACTGGTTCTAGCAACTTGCCTCCCACACCATATTTTCTTAATACCTTCCACAGAGCATCTCTATCAACTCTATCATATGCCTTCTCCAGATCCATAAATGCTACATACAAATCCATTTACTTTTCTAAGTATTTCTCACATACATACATTCTTCAAAGCAAACACCTGATCCACACATCCTCTACCACTTCTGAAACCACACTGCTCTTCCCCAATCTGATGCTCTGTACATGCCTTCACCCTCTCAATCAATACCCTCCCATATAATTTCCCAGGAATACCCAACAAACTTATACCTCTGTAATTTGAGCACTCACTCTTATCCCCTTTGCCTTTGTACAATGGCACTATGGAAGCATTCCGCCAATCCTCAGGCACCTCACCATGAGTCATACATACATTAAATAACCTTAACAACCAGTCAACAATACAGTCACCCCCTTTTTTAATAGATTCCACTGCAATACCATCCAAACCTGCTGCCTTGCTGGGTGTCATCTTCCGCAAAGCTTTTACTACCTCTTCTCTGTTTACCAAATCATTTTCCCTAACCCTCTCACTTTGCACACCACCTCGACCAAAACATCCTATATCTGCCACTGTATCATCAAACACGTTCAACAAACCTTCAAAATACTCATTCCATCTCCTTCTCACATCACCACTATTTGTTAAATTATATGGGAGGGTATTGATTGAGAGGGTGAAGGCATGTACAGAGCATCAGATTGGGGAAGAGCAGTGTGGTTTCAGAAGTGGTAGAGGATGTGTGGATCAAGTGTTTGCTTTGAAGAATGTATGTGAGAAATACCTAGAAAAGCAAATGGATTTGTATGTAGCATTTATGGATCTAGAGAAGGCATGTGATAGAGTTGATAGAGATGCTCTGTGGAAGGTATTAAGAATATATGGTGTGGGAGGAAAGTTGTTAGAAGCAGTGAAAAGTTTTTATCGAGGATGTAAGGCATGAGTACGTGTAGGAAGAGAGGAAGGTGATTGGTTCTCAGTGAATGTAGGTTTGCGGCAGGGGTGTGTGATGTCTCCATGGTTGTTTAATTTGTTTATGGACGGGGTTGTTAGGGAGGTGAATGCAAGAGTCCTGGAAAGAGGGGCAAGTATGAAGTTGTTGTGGATGAGAGAGCTTGGGAAGTGAGTCAGTTGTTCGCTGATGATACAGCGCTGTTGGCTGATTCATGTGAGAAACTTCAGAAGCTGGTGACTGAGTTTGGTAAAGTGTGTGAAAGAAGAAAGTTAAGAGTAAATGTAAATAAGAGCAAGGTTATTGGGTACAGTAGGGTTGAGGGCCAAGTCAATTGGGAGGTAAGTTTGAATGGAGAAAAACTGGAGGAAGTAAAGTGTTTTAGATATCTGGGAGTGGATCTGGCAGCGGATGGAACCATGGAAGCAGAAGTGAATCATAGGGTGGGGTAGGGGGCGAAAATCCTGGGAGCGTTGAAGAATGTGTGGAAGTCGAGAATATTATCTCGGAAAGCAAAAATGGCTATGTTTGAAGGAATAGTGGTTCCAACAATGTTGTATGGTTGCGAGGCGTGGGCTATGGATAGAGTTGTGCACAGGAGGGTGGATGTGCTGGAAATGAGATGTTTGAGGACAATGTGTGGTGTGAGGTGGTTTGATCGAGTAAGTAATGTAAGGTTAAGAGTGATGTGTGGAAATAAAAAGAGTGTGGTTGAGAGAGCAGAAGAGGGTGTTTTGAAATGGTTTGGGCACATGGAGAGAATGAGTGAGGAAAGATTGACCAAGAGGATATATGTGTCAGAGGTGGAGGGAATGAGTAGAAGTGGGAGACCAAATTGGAGGTGGAAAGATGGAGTGAAAAAGATTTTGTATGATCGGGGCCTGAACATGCAGGAGGGTGAAAGGAGGGCAAGGAATAGAGTGAATTGGCTCGATGTGGTATACCGGGGTTGACGTGCTGTCAATGGATTGAATCAGGGCATGTGAAGCGTCTGGGGTAAACCATAGAAAGTTGTGTGGGGCCTGAATGTGGAAAGGGAGCTGTGGTTTCGGGCATTATTGCATGACAGCTAGAGACTGAGTGTGAACAAATGTGGCCTTTGATGTCTTTTCCTAGTGCTACCTCGCACACATGAGGGGGGAGGGGGATGGTATTCCATGTGTGGCGAGGTGGCGATGGGAATGAATAAAGGCAGACAGTGTGAATTGTGTGCATGGGTATATATGTATGTGTCTGTGTGTGTATATATATGTGTACATTGAGATGTATAGGTATGTATATTTGCGTGTGTGGACGTGTATGTATATACATTGTGTATGGGGGTGTGTTGGGCCATTTCTTTCGTCTGTTTCCTTGCGCTACCTCGCAAACGCGGGAGACAGCGAAAAAGCAAAATAAATAAATAATTTATAGGGAAAATAAAAAGATGTTTTGGAAGGAGGTAAATAAAGTGAGTAAGACAAGGATGCAGATGGGAACTTCAGTGAAGGGGGCTAATGGGGAGGTGATAACAAGTAGTGGTGATGTGAGAAGGAGATGGAGTGAGTATTTTGAAGGTTTGTTGAATGTGTTTGAATATAGAGTGGCAGATATAGGGTGTTTTGGTCGAGGTGGTGTGCAAAGTGAGAGGGTTAGAGAAAATGATTTGATAAAAGAAGAAGAGGTGGTAAAAGCTTTGCGGAAGATGAAAGCCGGCAAGGCAACGGGTTTGGATGGTATTGCAGTGGAATTTATTAAAAAAGGGGGTGACTGTATTGTTGACTGGTTGGTAAGGTTATTTAATGTATGTATGATTCATGGTGAGGTGCCTGAGGATTGGCAGAATGCTTGCATAGTGCCATTATACAAAGGCAAAGGGGATAAGAGTGAGTGCTCAAATTACAGGGGTATAAGTTTGTTGAGTATTCCTGGCAAATTATATGGGAGGGTATTGATTGAGAGGGTGAAGGCATGTACAGAGCATCAGATTGGGGAAGAGCAGTGTGGTTTCAGAAGTGGTAGAGGATGTGTGGATCAGGTGTTTGCTTTGAAGAATGTATGTGAGAAATACTTAGAAAAGCAAATGGATTTGTATGTATCATTTATGGATCTGGAGAAGGCATGTGATAGAGTTGATGGAGATGCTCTGTGGAAGGTTTTAAGAATACATGGTTTGGGAGGCAAGTTGTTAGAAGCAGTGAAAAGTTTTTATCGAGGATGTAAGGCATGTGTACGTGTAGGAAGAGAGGAAAGTGATTGGTTCTCAGTGAATGTAGGTTTGCGGCAGGGGTGTGAGATGTCTCCATGGTTGTTTAATTTGTTTATGGATGGGGTTGTTAGGGAGGTGAATGCAAGAGTTTTGGAAAGAGGGGCAAGTATGCAGTCTGTTGTGGATGAGAGAGCTTGGGAAGTGAGTCAGTTGTTGTTCGCTGATGATACAGCGCTGGTGGCTGATTCATGTGAGAAACTGCAGAAGCTGGTGACTGAGTTTGGTAAAGTGTGTGAAAGAAGAAAGTTAAGAGTAAATGTGAATAAGAGCAAGGTTATTAGGTACAGTAGGGTTGAGGGTCAAGTCAATTGGGAGGTAAGTCTGAATGGAGAAAAACTGGAGGAAGTAAAGTGTTTTAGATATCTGGGAGTGAATCTGGCAGCGGATGGAACCATGGAAGCGGAAGTGAATCATAGTGTGGGGGTGGGGGCGAAAGTTCTGGGAGCCTTGAATGTTTGGAAGTCGAGAACATTATCTCGGAAAGCAAAAATGGGTATGTTTGAAGGAATAGTGGTTCCAACAATGTTGTATGGTTGCGAGGCGTGGGCTATGGATAGAGTTGTGCGCAGGAGGGTGGATGTGCTGGAAATGAGATGTTTAAGGACAATATGTGATGTGAGGTGGTTTGATCGAGTAAGTAATGTAAGGGTAAGAGAGATGTGTGGAAATAGAAAGAGTGTGGTTGAGAGAGCAGAAGAGGGTGTTTTGAAATGGTTTGGTCACATGGAGAGAATGAGTGAGGAGAGATTGACCAAGAGGATATATGTGTCGGAGGTGGAGGGAACAAGGAGAAGTGGGAGACCAAATTGGAGGTGGAAAGATGGAGTGAAAAAGATTTTGACTGATCGGGGCCTGAACATGCAGGAGGGTGAAAGGCGTGCAAGGAATAGAGTGAATTGGAACGATGTTGTATACCGGAGTCGACATGCTGTCAATGGATTGAACCAGGACATGTGAAGCGTCTGGGGTAAACCATGGAAAGTTGTGTGGGGCCTGGATGTGGAAAGGGAGCTGTGGTTTTGGTGCATTATTACATGACAGCTAGAGACTGAGTGTGAACGAAAGGAGCCTTTGATGACTTTTCCTAGCGCTACCTCGCACACATGAGGGGGGAGGGGGTTGTTATTCCATGTGTGGTGAGGTGGCGATGGGAACAAATAAAGGCAGACAGTGTGAATTATGTACATGTGTATATATGTATATGTCTGTGTGTGTATATATATGTGTACATTGAGATGTACAGGTATGTATATTTGCGTGTGTGGACGTGTATGTATATACATGTGTATGTGGGCGGGTTGGGTCATTCTTTCGTCTGTTTCCTTGCGCTACCTCGCTAACGTGGGAGACAGCGACAAAGCAAAATAAATAAATATAAATAAATAAATAATATATATATATATATATATATATATATATATATATATATATATATATATATATTGGGGTGAGAGAGTATCATTGAATTTTAGGGAGAATAAAAAGATGTTCTGGAAGGAGGTAAATAAAGTGCGTAAGACAAGGGAGCAAATGGGAACTTCAGTGAAGGGCGCAAATGGGGAGGTGATAACAAGTAGTGGTGATGTGAGAAGGAGATGGAGTGAGTATTTTGAAGGTTTGTTGAATGTGTTTGATGATAGAGGGGCACATATAGGGTGTTTTGGTCGAGGTGGTGTGCAAAGTGAGAGGGTTAGGGAAAATGATTTGGTAAACAGAGAAGAGGTAGTGAAAGCTTTGCGGAAGATGAAAGCCGGCAAGGCAGCAGGTTTGGATGGTATTGCAGTGGAATTTATTAAAAAAGGGGGTGACTGTATTGTTGACTGGTTGGTAAGGTTATTTAATGTATGTATGACTCATGGTGAGGTGCCTGAGGATTGGCGGAATGCGTGCATAGTGCCATTGTACAAAGGCAGAGGGGATAAGAGTGAGTGCTCAAATTACAGAGGTATAAGTTTGTTGAGTATTCCTGGTAAATTATATGGGAGGGTATTGATTGAGAGGGTGAAGGCATGTACAGAGCATCAGATTGGGGAAGAGCAGTGTGGTTTCAGAAGTGGTAGAGGATGTGTGGATCAGGTGTTTGCTTTGAAGAATGTTTGTGAGAAATACTTAGAAAAGCAAATGGATTTGTATGTAGCATTTATGGATCTGGAGAAGGCATATGATAGAGTTGATAGAGATGCTCTGTGGAAGGTATTAAGAATATATGGTGTGGGAGGAAAGTTGTTAGAAGCAGTGAAAAGTTTTTATTGAGGATGTAAGGCATGTGTACGTGTAGGAAGAGAGGAAAGTGATTGGTTCTCAGTGAATGTAGGTTTGCGGCAGGGGTGTGTGATGTCTCCATGGTTGTTTAATTTGTTTATGGATGGGGTTGTTAGGGAGGTAAATGCAAGAGTTTTGGAAAGAGGGGCAAGTATGAAGTCTGTTGGGGATGAGAGAGCTTGGGAAGTGAGTCAGTTGTTGTTCGCTGATGATACAGCGCTGGTGGCTGATTCATGTGAGAAACTGCAGAAGCTGGTGACTGAGTTTGGTAAAGTGTGTGGAAGAAGAAAGTTAAGAGTAAATGTGAATAAGAGCAAGGTTATTAGGTACAGTAGGGTTGAGGGTCAAGTCAATTGGGAGGTGAGTTTGAATGGAGAAAAACTGGAGGAAGTGAAGTGTTTTAGATATCTGGGAGTGGATCTGGCAGTGGATGGAACCATGGAAGCGGAAGTGGATCATAGGGTGGGGGAGGGGGCGAAAATTCTGGGGGCCTTGAAGAATGTGTGGAAGTCGAGAACATTATCTCGGAAAGCAAAAATGGGTATGATTGAAGGAATAGTGGTTCCAACAATGTTGTATGGTTGCGAGGCGTGGGCTATGGATAGAGTTGTGCGCAGGAGGATGGATGTGCTGGAAATGAGATGTTTGAGGACAATGTGTGGTGTGAGGTGGTTTGATCGAGTGAGTAACGTAAGGGTAAGAGAGATGTGTGGAAATAAAAAGAGCGTGGTTGAGAGAGCAGAAGAGGGTGTTTTGAAGTGGTTTGGGCACATGGAGAGGATGAGTGAGGAAAGATTGACCAAGAGGATATATGTGTCGGAGGTGGAGGGAGCAAGGAGAAGAGGGAGACCAAATTGGAGGTGGAAAGATGGAGTGAAAAAGATTTTGTGTGATCGGGGCCTGAACATGCAGGAGGGTGAAAGGAGGGCAAGGAATAGAGTGAATTGGAGCGATGTGGTATACCGGGGTTGACGTGCTGTCAGTGGATTGAATCAAGGCATGTGAAGCGTCTGGGGTAAACCATGGAAAGCTGTGTAGGTATATATATTTGCGTGTGTGGACGTATGTATATACATGTGTATGGGGGGGGGGTTGGGCCATTTCTTTCGTCTGTTACCTTGCGCTACCTCGCAAACGCGGGAGACAGCGACAAAGTATAAAAAAGAAAAAAAACAAATATATATATATATATATATATATATGGGAGCGGGGGGGCTGGAGGGAGCGGTGGGCTGGAAATCCTCCCCTCTCTTTTTTTTTTTTTTTTTCCAAAAGAAGGAACAGAGGAGGGCCAGGTGAGGATATTCCCTCAAAAGCCCAGTCCTCTGTTCTTAACGCTACCTCGCTATCGCGGGAAATGGCGAATAGTATGCAAAAAAAAAAAGTATATATATATATATATATATATATATATATATATATATATATATATATATAATTTTTTTTTCTTTTTTTTTTTTGCTTTGTCGCTGTCTCCCGCGTTTGCAAGGTAGCACAAGGAAACAGAAGAAAGAAATGGCCCAACCCACCCCCATACATATGTATATACATACGTCCACACATGCAAATATACATACCTACACAGCTTTCCATGGTTTACCCCAGACGCTTCACATGCCCTGATTCAATCCACTGACAGCACGTCAACCCCAGTATACCACATCGATCCAATTCACTCTATTCCTTGCCCTCCTTTCATCCTCCTGCATGTTCAGGCCCCGATCACACAAAATCTTTTTCACTCCATCTTTCCACCTCCAATTTGGTCTCCCACTTCTCCTCATTCCCTCCACCTCCAACACATATATCCTCTTGGTCAATCTTTCCTCACTCATTCTCTCCATGTGCCCAAACCATTTCAAAACACCCTCTTCTGCTCTCTCAACCACGCTCTTTTTATTTCCACACATCTCTCTTACCCTTACGTTACTTACTCGATCAAACCACCTCACACCACACATTGTCCTCAAACATCTCATTTCCTGCACATCCATCCTCCTGTGCACAACTCTATCCATAGCCCACGCCTCTCACAACCATACAACATTGTTGGAACCACTATTCCTTCAAACATAGCCATTTTTGCTTTCCAAGATAATGTTCTCGACTTCCATACATTCTTCAAGGCTCCCAGGATTTTCGCCCCCTCCCCCACCCTATGATCCACTTCCGCTTCCATGGTTCCATCCGCTGCCAGATCCACTCCCAGATATCTAAAACACTTTACTTCCTCCAGTTTTTCTCCATTCAAACTTACCTCCCAATTGACTTGACCCTCAACCCTACTGTACCTAATAACTTTGCTGTTATTCACATTTACTCTTAACTTTCTTCTTTCATACACTTTACCAAACTCAGTCACCAGCTTCTGCAGTTTCTCACATGAATCAGCCACCAGCGCTGTATCATCAGCGAACAACAACTGACTCACTTCCCAAGCTCTCTCATCCACAACAGACTTCATACTTGCCCCTCTTTCCAAAACTCTTGCATTCACCTCCCTAACAACCCCATCCATAAACAAATTAAACAACCATGGAGACATCACACACCCCTGCCGCAAACCTACATTCACTGAGAACCAATCACTTTCCTCTCTTCCTACACGTACACATGCCTTACATCCTCGATAAAAACTTTTCACTGCTTCTAACAACTTTCCTCCCACACCATATATTCTTAATACCTTCCACAGAGCATCTCTATCAATTCTATCATATGCCTTCTCCAGATCCATAAGTGCTACATACAAATCCATTTGTTTTTCTAAGTATTTCTCACATACATTCTTCAAAGCAAACACCTGATCCACACATCCTCTACCACTTCTGAAACCACACTGCTCTTCCCCAATCTAATGCTCTGTACATGCCTTCACCCTCTCAATCAATACCCTCCCATATGATTTACCAGGAATAGTCAACAAACTTACACCTCTGTAATTTGAGCACTCACTCTTATCCCCTTTGCCTTTGTACAATGGCACTATGCACGCATTCCGCCAATCCTCAGGCACCTCACCATGAGTCATACATACATTAAATAACATTACCAACCAGTCAATAATACAGTCACCCCCTTTTTTAATAAATTCCACTGCAATACCATCCAACCCTGCTGCCTTGCCGGCTTTCATCTTCCGTTAAGCTTTTACTACCTCTTCTCTGTTTACCAAATCATTTTCCCTAACCCTCTCACTTTGCACACCACCTCTACCAAAACACCCTATATCTGCCACTCTATCATCAAACATATTCAACAAACCTTCAAAATACTCACTCCATCTCCTTCTCACATCACCACTACTTGTTATCACCTCCCCATTTGCACCCTTCACTGAAGTTCCCATTTGCTCCCTTGTCTTACGCACTTTATTTACCTCCTTCCAGAATATCTTTTTATTCTCCCTAAAATTTAATGATACTCTCTCACCCCAACTCTCATTTGCCTTCATATATATATATATATTCATATATATATATATTTTTTTTTTTTTTTTGCGCTGTCTCCCGCGTTTGCGAGGCAGCGATATATATACATATATATATATATATATATATATATATATATATATATATATATATACATAATTTTTTTTTTTTTTTTTTAAACTATTCGCCATTTCCCGCATTAGCAAGGTAGTTTTAAGAACAGAGGACTGGGCCCCTGAGGGAATATCCTCACCTGGCCTCGTTCTCTGTTCCTTCTTTTGGAAAATGAAAAAAAACGAGATGGGAGGATCCCCCCCCCCGCTCCCTCCCCTTTTAGTCGCCTTCTACGACACGCAGGGAATACATGGGAAGTATTCTTTCTCCTCTATCCCCAGGAATGTATATATTATATATTTGTGTAAGCTGGGAGCAATTTTTTTCTAATGCATATAGAATTGAATATGACAACATATTTAGTGTTATTAATCTTCTTACTTATTTTTTCTATTTTATTCAGTATTATTCTACCATTAGGTGGGTGCTCAAACACCAGTTGTCCAAAATTATCCATTTTATTTCAATCAAGCTTTCGCCTTCACAGAGGCATCATCAGGAATCTACAAAAAGAGAAAGAACATGCTCAGAAAAATCCACAGTATAGAGCACATAAAAGAATGGGAAAATAATTAAAGCAATACAAATAAACATTATTATAACATTTAGTATGAGTTGGTCTTATTACAAAATATAGAAACAAAAATATTGAAAACATAGGGTTGAGGAAACACAGAACAGCATTAAATGAGGTAGAAATATAGAAAGTCCTTTACTAAATACACTAACTTGGGCTAAGCAAGACCACTATAGTCCAGATGTGGAGTTGATGTCAGGTCGGGCTCATCCGAGTGTGACTTTCATTGCCCAGAAATGGCAGCAGATTTGATAGCTTGTGGTGGGTCAGTGATGTGTTCTATCTGTTCTAGAATGGCATTAGGTCTGTGTCCTATTGGTGGACCATTAAAGAGCTGTGTTGTGGTGATTATGTTTGGATGTTCATGACAGGTGCTATCTCTTTAGTGTACAGGTGCTTCCCGACTTAAAATGATCTAACGTGCAATTTTTATAGTTTATGATGGCGCGATAGCGATGCACATTCAGTGGAAACTCTCCTTCATATTTTGAGTTTCGATCATTTCCTGGGCAAGTGATATGCAGTACAGTACTCTCTCATGATGCTGCGCAGCAGCAGCAAACCTGTTTCCAGTCAGCCATGCAATCGCAAGTGTAAACAACCATTGCTTTTCAATGTATTGTTACCAGCATCCTTTTGGATTTTGTGTTTTGTGTTTTTACATCGCATCATGTTTACAAAATGCCCATCTGTGTCTCCTGCCTCTGGTGAGAAGAAGGCAATTACTCTTGAGGTGAAATTAACAAAATTGCCCGGCCTGAAGGTGGCAAGCCAGTAATAGCCATTGCACATGAGTAAGAAATTTCGTAATTGACGATATTGACCATCTTAAAGGATAAGAAGTGAATCGGTGATGCAGTGAAATCTTCAGAGTCAATTAGATCTACTGTCATCACAAAGAAAAGAGCTGGGCTGATTGATATGGAAAAATTACTTGTCACGTGGATGGAATACTAGATACAGAAGTGCATACTGTTTACCCTACTCACGATCCAGGCTAAGGCAAGATGTCTTTTCAATACACTAAAATGGTGTGCCAATGATCCTATGTATACACAAATGTTTACAGCAAGTCATAGATGATTTCAATACTTCAGTAGGCATCATAATTATCATAATGTAAACGTTAGTGGTGAGGCAGCAAGTGCCGATACTGAAGGTGCCGAATCTTTTAAGGAAGAGCTGCCTAGGATAACTGTGGTTGAGAAATATGTGCTAGAACAAATGTGTGATGTCGATGAAATGAGCTTGTTCTGGAAGCCTATGCCAGAGCAAACATACATTCATCAAGAGTCCAAGACAGTGCAAGGATTCAAGGTATTTAAAAACCATGTAACTCTGCTTTTGGGTGGAAATAATGCAGAGTTCAAATTAAAGCCTTTCCTAATCTGCCACTTGGAGAACCCTAGAGCATTCAAGAATGTGAGCAAATATATGCATCCCATTTATTATTGCCATAACAAGAAAGCCTGGATGACATTGGCATTGTTTGAAGACTGGTTTTTGAATTGTTTTATTTTGCAGGCAAAAGAATATTGTAGGCAAAATAATGTCCCATTTAATATTCTTCTGATCTTAGACAGTGCACCATGGCATCCTCAGCATATCATCGACATAGATCCTGATGTAAAGGTTGTTTATATGCTGTTGAATGCAACCACGCTCATTCAGCTTATGGATCAAGGTGCAGTAGCTGTGTTTCAAGTGTACCATTTACAGCAAGAGTTTTTGCAGGCTGTAGAAGTGACTGAATCTGGCGGAACACTTTGAGACTTTTGGAAAGGTTTTAACACTCTAAATGCTATCCGGAACATCACTGCAGCATGGGAAGAAGTCACATAGCAATGCACGAACAGCATTTGGAAGAAAGTTTTGAAGACATATGTGAACACACTCATAGCTGTTAACAGAACCTGCTGTTGAGGAAATAACGAATAAGATATTGGTGCTTGGGAAATGGCTAGAATTGGATATTGATGAAGAGGATATTCATGAGTTTGTTGGCATTGAGGCTGAAGAGCTTTCCAGTGGGGAATTGATCAAACTGGAAGAAGAAAGAAGTAAAGAATTGAGGCAAAGGAAGAAGAAGTTATACCCAAAGCATAAAGAAAGTTGACAGCAAAGATACTGGCAGAGGCATTTTGATACCTGATTCTTTCCCTGTGCGTCAAAGCTTCGGAACTCTCCACCTTTTCATGTTTTTTCCAATACCTATGACCTGGCACATTTCAAATGATGGGGCTTTGCCCTCAAAAATTGATAAATGCTCTCATTTGTCTTTTCTTTATCTTCATAATTCTCCCTCTATTTGAATTAAGGCCCAGCCTTGATGTGGACTTTTGTCTATGACTGGAGCCTTCAACATGAAAAAAAATTACGAGAGATTTGCAAGAACTGACAGGCAGATACAGGATGCTCTTGCCTTTATAGAGAAATGTATAGTGAAAAGAAGAAAAGTGCACAGTCAGCACTTGATACCTTCCTGAAGAAATTTAAACCATCAACAAGTTTTGATGCCCCAGTGCCTTAAATCAGCCATTCTCGAGCCTCATCAGAAGAGAGAGTAACTGATGACTCTGACACTGTAGCATCCTCATCATTTAGCAATTGATTTTAGTTATATGCTTCAAACATTCTTCAGGCCCAGTGTCCTTTCAGCTGTGTATGTTAATGGTGAGTACACATACAGCCATTTTGTTTCATCAGTACAGTATTCAGTAAATTACATGAGATATTTAACACTATATTATATTAGAAAGGGTAATGAGTGGTGGGATGAAGAAGTAAGGTTGTTAGTGAAAGAGGGAAGGGAGACTTTTAGATGATACTAGCAGAGAAGTAGTGCAAATGACTGGGAGATGTATAAAAGAAAGCGGCAGGAGGTCAAGAGAAAGGTGCAAGGGTTGAAAAAGAGGGCAAATGAGAGATGGTATAAGAGAGTATCATTAAACTTTAGGGAGAAGAAAAAGAAGTTTGGGAAGGAGGTAATTAACTTGTGTAAGACAGTAGAACAAATGCAACATCATTGAAGGGGGCAAGTTAGGAGGTACTAACAGGTGAGGAGATGGTGTGAGTATTTTGAGGGTTTATTGAATGTCTGATGATAGAGTGGCAGATATAGGGCATTTTTGTTGGGGTGGTTTGCAAAGTGAGAGGTTCAGGGAGAATGGTTTGGTAAAGAGAGAAAAGGTAGTGAAAGCTTTGCAGAAGATGAAATCTGGCAAGGCAGCATGTTTGGATGGTATTGCTGTAGAATTTACTAAAAAAGGGATGATTGTGTTGTTGGTTGGTTGGTAAAGATATTCAGTGTATGTATGGACCATGGTGAAGTGCATGAGAATTGGTGTAATGCATGCATAGTGCCATTGTACAAAGGCAAAGGGGATAAAGGTGAGTTTTCAAACTACAGAGGCATAAGTTTGTTGAGTATTCCTGGGAAATTTTATGGGAGGGTATTGACTGGGGGTAAAGGCATGCACAGAGCATCAGACTGAGGAAGAGTGGTGTGGTTTCAGAAGTGGTAGAGGATGTGTTGATCAGGTGTTTGCTTTGAAGAATTTGTGAGAAATACTTAGAAAAACAGATGGATTTGTATGTAGCATTTATGGATCTGGAGAAGGGATATGATAGGGTTGATAGAGATGATTTGTGGAAGTTATTAAGAGTATATGGTGTGGAAGGTAAGTTGCTAGAAGCAGTGAAAAGTTTTTATTGAGGGTGTAAGGCATGTGTACGATTAGGAAGAGAGAAGAGTGATTGGTTCCCAGTGAATGTCGGTTTGCCTCATACCTACCCGTATCCCAAAACTTTTGCTTAACTCTCCATCTATTCCTACACACGCATTTGCTCCTATATAAATGGTTTTCACACCATCTAACAGTTGTACCCCTATACCATTATTTTTTAACATATCCCATAAAGCATTCCACTCTACTCTGTCATATGCTTTCTCCAGATTCATAAAAGCTGCGTACAACTTCTTAGATTTTGCTAAATATTTTTCCACTGTCATCTTTACTACAAGAATCTGATCCAAACATTCCATACCTTTTCTGAAAACCCCTTGCTCTTCCCTTATTCTGCATTCGGTCACTTCCATCACTCTTATCTGGTAATATGCTTGCATATGGTATTCCCGGTATCCTTAATAGACTTATTCCCCTATAATTGTTTACATCTTTAGTTTCTTTTCCTTTGAATAAAGGAATGATAATAGCTTTGACCTAATCCTCAGGCACAACCTCATGATTCCATGCTAAATTACCTAAAACATGCATCCATTATCACTCTTTCTCCTCCCTACTTTGGCATTTTAGCCATAATCCCATCTACTCAAGGTGCTTTATCTACCTTCAGCCTCACTATTGCCCTTTTTACTATAGGCTCTTGCCCTTGTATCATCTTCCTTCCATTCTCCATACCTATGCCTGTAATAGCTGCCTACTCTTCTCCCACTTTCATCAGTTTCATCAGTTCATCAAAATATTTTTTCCATCATCCTTTCACTTCCTCTTTTTGATTCAGCAACTCCCCTTCCTTCTAACATCAACATTTCCACTCTTACATTCACCTCTTTCCTTTTTCACCTCCTTCCAGTATAGTTTCATAGTTTATCATCCCGAAACTTTTCAATAACTTCCTTCCAAAATCTTCCTGTACTCTTTCTTTGCTTTCCACTATCAGCTTCTTAACATTCCACTTAAATATTTTGTATTCTTCCCTCCTCCTTTGCTGAACTTTCACTGGTACATTCCAACTGAGGAATCTACTGTATGTCTTCCCCTGCAGAGCATTTCTTATCTCTTCTGTTCACTTGTATTGCCCTTTTTATTTCCATATCTTGCTACCTTGTATCCAGCTACTGATTTTACAACGTTTAATTGGAAAAGGTGCTAAGGATATATGTATCAATTATAGAAGAATAATTCTGTTTAAGTATACAAGGAAAAGTGCTTGCAAGAATGTTGATAGAGTGATGGAAGTGACTGAATGTACAATAAATGAGAAGCAAGGGTGTTTTAGGAAAGGTAGGGGATGTATGGATCAGATTATTTTGTGGTAAACGTTACTTTGGAAAAATATCTAATGAAAAATAAGAAGTTGTATGCAGCCTTAATGGATCTGGAGAAAGCATGTGACAGAGTTGAGGTGAATACTTTATGGGATGTGATCAGGATATATGGGGTAGGAGACAACTGTTAGATGGTATGAAAACCTATAATAGAGTAAATGCATGCATAAGAGTGAATGGGGAGTTGAGTATGTGGATGTGAGTCAGGAGGTAAATAACGTGTGCAAGACGAGAGCATATGGGAACATCGATGAAGGGGACAAGGGGGTAGTGATAACAGATAGTGAGGAAGTGAGAAGATGGAGTGAGTATTTTGAAGGTTTGTTGAATGTGTTTAATTATAGAGTGGCAGATGTAGGGTGCTTTGGTCAGGGTGGTGTGTAAAGGAGAGGATCAGGGAGAATGGTTTGGTTAAGAGAGAAGGGGTGGTGAAAGCTTTGCATTAGATGAAAGCAGGCAAGGATGGTATTGCAGTTGAATTTATTAAGAAGGAGGTGACTGTGTTGTTGATTGGTTGGTAAGGATCTTCTTTGTATATATGGATCATGGTGAAGTGCAAGATGATTGGCAGAATGCATATATAGTACCATTGTACAAAGGCAAAGGGGATAAAGGTGAGTGTTCAAACTACAGAGGCATAAGTTTGTTGAGTATTCCTGGGAAATTGTATTGGAGGTTATTGATTGAGAGGGTGAAGGCATGTACAGAGCATCGGATTGGGGAGGAGCAGTATGGTTTCAGAGGTGGTAGAGGATGTGTGGATCAGGTGTTTTCTGTGAAGGATGTGTGAGAAATACATAGAAAACAGATGGATGTGTATGTAGCCTTTATGGATCTGGAGAAGAGATATGATTGGGTGGATAGAGATGCTTTGTGGAATTTCCTAAGGGTATATGGTGTGGGAGGTAAGCTGCTAGAAGCAGTGAAAACTTTTATCAAGGATGTAAGGCATGTGTATGAGTAGGAAGAGAGGAGAGTGAATGGTTCCCAGTGAATGTCAGTTTGCGGTAGGGGTGTGTGGTGTCCCCATTGTTGTTTGATTTGTTTATGGATGGTGTGGTTAAGGAGGTTAATGCAAGAGGTTTAGAGAGAGGTGAGTATGGAGTCTATCGGATATGAGAGGGCTTTGGAAGTGAGTTGGTGGTTGTTCGCCGATGATGCAGCACTGGTGGCTGATTCGAGCGAGAAATTGCAGAGGTTGGTGATTGGGTTTGGAAAAGTGTGTGAAAGGAGAAAGTTGAGAGTATATGTGAATAAGAGCAAGTTTATTAGGTTCGGTTGGATTGAGGGACAAGTCGATTGGGATGTAAGTTTAAATGGAGAAAAACTGGAGAAAGTGAAGTGATTTAGATATCTTTGAGTGGACTTAACATCAAATGGAGCCATGGGAGTGGAAGCGAGTCACAGAGTGGGGTAGGGGGCGAAGGTTCTGGGAGCGATGAAGAATGTGTAGAGGCGAAGTTGAAGATCAATGGAGGTTTTCAAAAAAGAAGAGAAAACGTCAGCGAGAAGAGAGTGGCGAGAGTAAGAGACCCTGGAAAGGAGACTTGTATGAGGAAGTACCAGGAGATATTGAGTGTAGAATGGCAAAAGGTGAGAGCAATGACATGAGGGGAGTGGGTTAGGAATGGGATGTATTTAGGGAAGTAGTGGTGGCATGTGCAAAAGATGCATGTGGCATGAGAAAGGTGGGAGGTAGACAGATTAAAAAGGGTAGTGAGTGGTGAGATGAAGGAGAAAAGTTATTGGTGAAAGAGAAAAGAGAGGTATTTGGATGATACGATACAAGGAAGGAGTGCAAATGACTGGGAGATGTATAAAAGAAGGCAGCAGGAGGTCAAGAGGAAGGTGAAAGGGTTGGAAAAGAAGGCAAATGAGAGTTAGAGTGAGAGAGTATCATTAAATTTTAGGGGAAGTAAAAAGATATTTTGGAAAGAGGTAAATAGATGTGTGCAAGACAAGGGAACAAATGGGAATATCAGTGAAGGAGGCAAGTGTGGTTGTGGTAAGTAGTGATGAAGTGAGAATGAGATAGGGTGAGTGTTTTGAAGGTTAGTTGAATGTGTTTAATTATAGAGTGGCTGATGTAGGGTGTTTTATTTGGGGTGGTGTGCAAAGTGAGAGGGTCATAGAATTATTTGGTCAAGAGATTCAAGGTAGTGAAAGCTTTGCAGAAGATGAAATTCGGCAAGGTGACAGGTTTGGATGGTGTTGCAGAAGAATATATTATAAGAAAGGAGGTAACTGTGTTGTTGATTGGTTGGTAACGATATTCAGTGTATGTATGGATCAGGGTGAAGTGCCTGAGGATTGACAGAATGCAGGCATAGTGCCGTTGTACAAAGGTAAAGGGGATAAAGGTGAATGTTCAAACTTCAGAGGCATTAGTTAGTTGAGTATTCTTACGAGATTGTATGGAAAGGTAATGATTGAGAGGGTAAAGGTATGTACAGAGTGTCTGATTGGGGGAGGAACAGTGTGGTTTCAGAAGTGGTAGAGGATGTGTGGATCAGCTGTTTGCTTTGAAGGATGTTTGTGACAAATAGAAAGACAATGGATTTATGTTTAGCATTTATGGATCTGAAGAAGGCATGATAGGTTTCACAGAGATGCTTTGTGGAAAGTCTATAGGTTATATGGTGTAGGAGGTAAGCTTCTTGAAGCAGTGAAGAGTTTTTACCCAGGATGTAAGGCATATGTGTGAGTAGGAAAAGGGGAGGGTGATTGGTTCCCAGTGAAGGTCAGTCTGTGGGAGGGGTGTGTGATCCCCCATAATTGTTTAATTTGTTTATGGATAGGGAGGTTAGGGAGGTAAGTGCTAGAGTTTTGGAGAGGGGCAAGTATGCAGTCTGTTGGGGATGAGAGGGCCTGGGAAGTAAGTCAGTTGTTGTTCACCGATGATGCAGCTCTGGTGGCTGATTCGAGTGAGAAATTGCCAAGGTTAGTGACTGAGTTTGGAAAAGTGTGTGAAAGAAGAAAGTTGAGATAAAATATGAATGAGCAAGGTTATTAGGTTCATTGGGTTTGAGGGACAAGTTAATTGGGATGCAAGTTTGAATGGAGAAAAATTGTAGGAAGTGAAGTGTTTTAGATATCTGGGAGTGGACTTAGCAGCGAATGGAACCATGGAAATGGAAGCGAGTCAAAGGCTGGAGGAGTGGGCAAAGGTTCTAGGAGCGACGAAGAATGTGTGGAAGGAAAGAATGTTATCTCGGAGAGCAAAAATGGTTATGTGCAAAGGAATATTAGTTCCAACAATATTATATGGTTGCAAGGCATGGGTTATAGATAGTGTTGTATGTAGGAGGGTGGATGTGTTGGAAATGAAATGTTTGAGAACAGTATGTGGTGTGATGTGGTTTGATAAAGTCATGAAGGGGTAAGAGAGATGTGTGGAAATAAAAAGTGTGTGGTTGAGAGAGCAGAAGAGGGTGTGTTATGGCATGTATTGCACCAAAACCACAGCTCCCTATCCTCATCTAGGTCCCACCAACCTTTCCATGGTTTAACCTAGATGCTTCACCTGCCCTGGTTCAGTCTATTGACACCACTTCAACCCCAGTATACCATATCGTTCCAATTCACTTTATTCCTTTCACACCTCTCACTCTTTTGTATGTTCAGGTCCTGATTGCTCAAAAATTTTTTCACTCCATCCTTCCACCTCCAACTGGGTCTCCTGCTTCTCCTTGTTCCCTCCACCTTTGACATATATCCTCTTTGTCAAACTTTCCTTGCTCATTCTCTCCATATGTCCAAACCATTTCAACACTCCCTCTTGTGCTATCTCAACCATACTCTGTTTACACATCTCTCTCTTATCCTTATATTACTCACTCGATCAAACCACCTCATACCACATTTCGTTTTCAGCACATCCCCCTTCTTCCCCTGCAACCCTATCTATACCCCATGCCTTGCATCCATATAACATTGTTGGAACCATTCCTTCAAACATACCCATTTTTGTTCTCCAAGATAACGTTCTCTCCTTCCACACATTCTTCATCGCTCCCAGAACCTTTGCCCCTTCCCCCACCCTGTGACTCTTCCACTTCCATGGTTCCATCCACTGCTATGTACACTCCCATATATCTAAAACACTTCATTTCCTCCAGTTTTTCTTCATTCAAAATTACATCCCAATTGACTTGTCCCTCAACCCTACTGAACCTAATAACCTTGCTCTTATTCACATTTACTCTCAAGTTTTTCCTTTCACACACTTTCCAAACTTGGTCACCAACCTCTGCAGTTTCTTGCATGTATCAGCCACTAGAGCTGTCATCGGCAAACAGTAACTGGCTCACTTCCCAGGCCCTTTCATCCCCGATAGACCACATACTTGCCTCTCTCTCCAAAACTCTTGCATTTACCTCCCTAACCACCCCATCCATATACATATTAAACAACCATGGGGACATTACATATCCCTGCTGCAAACCGACATTCACTGGGAACCAATCACTCTCCTCTCTTCCTACATGTACACATGCCTTACATCCTTGGTAGAACTTTTCACTGCTTCTAGCAACTTAACTCTTATACCTTCCACAAAGCATCTCTATGAACCCTATCATATGCCTTCTCCACATCTGTAAATGTTACATACAAATCCATTTGTTTTCTAAGTATTTCTTGCATACATTCCTCAAAGCAAACTCCTGATCCACACATCCTCGAACACTTCTGAAACCACACTGCTCTTCCCTAATCTGATGCTCTGTACATTCCTTTACCCTCTGAATCAATACCCTCCCATATAATATCCCAGGAATACTCAACAAATGTATACCTCTTTAGTTTGAACACTCACCTTTATCACCTTTGCTTTTGTACAATAGCACTATGCATGCATTCCGCCAATCCTCAGGCACTTCACCATGGTCCATACATATAATGAATATCCTTACCAACCAATCAACAACACAGTCATCTCTTTTTTTAATAAATTCCACTGCACTACTATCCAAACCTGCTGCCTTGCTGGATTTCATCTGCTGCAAAGCTTTCACTACCTCTTCTCTCTTCACCAAATCATTCTCCCTGGCCCTCTCACTTTGTACGCCTCCCTTCCAAAGCACTATATCTGTCACTCTCTCATCAAACACATTCAACAAACCTTCAAAATACTCGCTCCATCTCCTCATTCCATCACTGTCTGTTAGCATTTCCCCACTTGCCCCCTTCACTGATGTTCCCATTTTGTTTCGTTTTAAGCACGTTATTTTCCTCTTTCCATAATGTCTTTTTATTCTCTCTAAAATTTAATGATACTCTCTCACCCAACTCTCATTTGCCTTCTTTTTCAACTCTTGCACATTTCTCTTTACCTCTTGCTGCTTTCTTTTATACATCTCCCAAACATTTGCACTACTTCCCTGCATATATCATCCAAATGTCTCTCTTTCTTTCATTCACTAACAATTTTACTTCTTTATCCCACCACTCGCAACCCTTTCTTATCTGCCCACTTCCCACCTTTCTCATACCACATGCATCTTTTGTGGAAGCCATCACTGCTTCCCTAAATACATCCCATTCCTCACCCACTGCCCTCATGTCATTTGCTCTCACCTTTTGCCATTCTATACTCAGTCTCTTCTGGTACTTCCTCACACACTCTCCTTTCCAAGTTCGCTCACTTTCACCACTCTCTTCTCCTCAACATTCTCTCATCTTTTCTGAAAGCCTGTACAAACCTTCACCTTTGCCTCCACAAGATAGTGATCAGACATCTCTCCAGCTACCCCTCTCAGCACATTAACATCCAAAAGTCTCTCTTTTACATGTCAATTAATTGATGCATAGTCCAGTGATAATGCCCTTTGACCATCTCACATACATATAGTTATGTATATCTCTCTTTTCATACCAGGTATTCGCAATCACCAGTCTTTTTTCAGCACACAAATCCACAAGCTCTTCACCATTTCCATTCACAACACTTCACACCCCATGTACACCAATTATACCCTCAACTGCCACATTACTCACTTTCGCATTTAAATCACCCATCACTATAACCTGGTCTCTTGCATTAAAGTTGCTAATACACTTACTCAAGTGCTCCCAAAATACTTCTCTCATGATCTTTCTTCTCATGACCAGGTGCATAGGCACCAGTAATCACTCAGCTCTCTCAATCCTCTTTCAGTTTTACCTACATCAATTTAGAATCTACTTTCTTGGACTATCACACTGCCACAACTACTTCAGGAGTATTGCTACTTCTTCCTTAGCTCTTGTCCTGTCACTAGCCCCTAACTTTATTCCCAAGACCTTCCCAAACACTCTTCCCCTTTACCCTTGAGCTTCATTTCAATCAGGGCCACAACATCCATGTTTCTTTCCTCATACATACTACTTATCTCTCATTTCTTCTCATCTTGGTTGCAACCACACACATTCAGACCCCAATCTGAGCCTTCGAGGAGGATGAACACTCCCTGCTCGACTCCTGTTTCCCTTTTTAGAAATTTAAATACAGGGAGGGGATAGGGGAGAAAGAATACTTCCCACATATTCCCCATGTGTCGTAGAAGGCAACTAAGGGGGGGCGGGAGTGGGTGGCTGGAAAGGTCCCCTTCTTGTATTTAAATTTCTAAAAAGGGGAAACAGAAAGAGTCAAGCGGGAAGTGCTCATCTTCCTTGAAGCCTCACATAGGGGTGCCTGAATGTGTGTGGATGTAACAAAGATGAGAAGAAAGGAGAGATAGGTAGTATGTTTAAGGAAAGAAACTCAGATGTTGTGACTCTGAGTGAAATGAACCTCAAGGGTAAAGGGGAAGAGTGGTTTGGGTAAGTCTTGGGAGTAAAGTCAGGTGTTGGTGAAAGGTCAAGAGCTAAGGAAGGAGTAGCACTACTCCTCAAGCAGGAGTTGTGGGAATATGTGATAGAGTGTAAGAAAGTAGATTCTAGATTGATATGGGTAAAACTGAAAGTGGATGGACAGAGATGGGCGATTATTGGTGCTTATGCACCTGTTCATTAGAAGAAAGATCATGAGAGGCAAGTGTTTTGGAAACAGCCCTTGATGTACAAGACTGGGTTATAGTGATGGGTAATTTAAATGCAAAGGTGAGTAATGTGGCAGTTGAGGATATAATTGGTGTACACTGGGTGTTAAGTGTTGTAAATGGAAAAGGTGAAGAGCTTGTGGATTTGTGTGCTGAAAAATACTGATATTTGGGATTACCTGGTTTAAAAAGAGAAATATCCCTAAGTATATGTATATGAGTAGGATTTATGGTCAAAGGGCATTATTGGATTATGTGTTAATTGATAGGCATGTAAAAGAGAGACTTTTGGATGTTAATGTGCTCAGAGGGGTGGCTGGAGGGATGTCTGATCACTGTCTTGTCGAGTCGAAAATGAAGATTTGTAGAGGTTTTCAAAAAAAGAAGAGGGATTGTCTGGAGGAGAGAATGGTGTGAATAAGTGAGCTTGGAAATGAGACTCGTGTGAGGAAGTAACAGGAGAGATTGAGTATAGAATGGCTAAAAGTGAGAGAGGAAATGACGTGAAGGGAGTGGGTGAGGAATGGAATGTATTTAGGGAAGCAGTGATGGTTTGCACAAAAGATGCATGTGACATGAGAAAGGTGGGAGGTGTGCAGATTAGAAAGGATAGTGAGTGGTGGGATGAAGAGGTAAGGTTGCCTGTGAAAGAGAAAAGGGAGGCATTTTGACAGTATTTGCAGGGAAATAGTGAAAATTACAAGTGAGATGTATAAAAGAAAGTGGCAGGAGGTCAAGAGAAAAGTGCAAGGGTTGAAAAAGAGGGCAAATGAGAGTTGGAGTTAGAGAGTATCATTAAACTTTAGGGAGAATAAAAAGATGCATAAGAAAAGAGAACAAATAGGAACATCAGTGAAGGGAGCAAGTGGGGAGGTAATAACAGGTAGTGAGAAGCTGAGGTGAATATTTTGAAGGTTTCTTGAGTGTGTTTGAGTGGCAGATATAGGGTGTTTTGTTTGGGGATTGTGTGCAAGAGAGAGGGTCAGGGAGATTGGTTTGGTAAAGAGAGAATGGATAGTGAAAGCTTGGCAGAAGATGACATCTGGCAAGGTGTTGGGTTTGGATGGTATTGCATTGGAATTTATTAAAAAAGGAGATAGCTGTGTTGTTGATTGGTTGGTAAAGATATTCAGTGTTTGTATGGATCATGGTGAAGTGCCTGAGGATTGGCGGAATGCATGCATAGTGCCATTGTACAAAGGCAAATGGGATGAAGATGAGTATTCTAACTACAGAGGCATAAGTTTGTTGAGTATTCCTGGGAAGTTATATGGGAGGGTATTGATTGAGAGGGTAAAGGCATGTAATTGATTGAGAGGGTAAAGGCATGTACAGGGCATCAGACTGGGAAACAGCAGTGTGGTTTCAGAAGTGGTAGAGGATGTGTGGATCAGGTGTTTGCTTTGAAGACTGTATGTGAGAAATACTGAGAAAAACAGATGGATTTCTATGTAGCATTTAAGGATGTGGAGAAGGCATATGATAGGGTTGATAGAGATTGTTTGTGGAAGATATTAAGAGTATATGGTGTAGGATGTAAGTTGCTAGAAGCAGTGAAAAGTTTTTACCAAGTGTGTGGGGCATATGTACGAGTAGGAAGAGAGGATAGTGATTGGTTTCACTGAATGTCGGTTTGCGGCATAGATGTGTGATGTCCCCATGGTTGTTTCTTTTTGGATGGGGTGGGTAGGGAGGTAAATGCAAGAGTTTTAGAGAGAGGGGCATGTATGCAGTCTGTTGTAGATGAAAGAGCCTAGGAAGTGTGTCAGTTGTTGTTTGCCGAAGATACAGTTCTAGTGGCTGATTCATGTGAGAAACTGCAGAAGCTGGTGACTGAGTTTGGAGAAGTGTGTGAAAGGAGAAAGTTAAAAGTAAATGTGAATAAGAGCAAACTTATTAGGTTCAGTAAGGCAGAGGGACAAGTTAATAGGGATGCAAGTTTAAATTGAGAAAAATTAGAGGAAGTGAAGAGTTTTCGATATGTGGGAGTGGACTTAGCAGCAGATGAAACCATGGAAGTGGAAGTGAGTCACCGGGTGGGGGTAGGGGTGAAGGTTCTGGGAGCGATGAATTATGAGGGGGAGGAGAAAACATTATCTTGGCGAGCAAAAATGGGTATGTTTGAAGAAATAGTTCCAACAATGTTATATCGTTGCGAAGCATGGGCTATAGATAGGGTTGTGCGGAGAGGGGTGGATGTGTTGGAACTGATATGTTTGAGGATAGGATGTGGTTTGGTCGAGTAAGTAATGAAAGGGTAAGAGAGATGTGTGTCAACAAAGAGTGTGATTGAGAGAGCAGAAGAGAGTATGTTGAAATGGTTTGGACATATGAAGAGAGTAAGTGAGGAAGGATTGACAAAGAGGATATATGCGTCAGAGGTGAAGGGAACAAGGAGAAGTGGGAAACCAAATTGAAGGTGTAAGGATGGAGTGAAAAAGATTTTGAGTGATTGGCGCCTGAACATGCAGAAGGATGAGATACGTGCAAGGAATAGAGTGGATTGTGCAAAGAATAGAGTGAATTGGAACGATGTGGTATACCAAGGTTGACGTGCTGTTAATGGACTGAACCAGGGCATGTGAAGCATCTGGGGTAAACCATGGAAAGGTCTGTGCGGTCTGGGTGTGGATTGGGAGCTGTGGTTTTGATGCATAACACATGACAGCTAGAGACTTGAGTGTGAACGAATGTGTCTTTTTTTGTCTGTTTTCCTGGCACTACCTCGCTGAAGCGGGGATAATAATACTATTTCCTGTGTGGCATGGTAGACAGGAATGGATGAAGATAGGCAAGTATGAATATATATATATATATATATATATATATATATATATATATATATATATATATATATATATATATATATTTTTTTTTTTTTTTTTTTTTTTATTATACTTTGTCGCTGTCTCCCGCGTTTGCGAGGTAGCGCAAGGAAACAGACGAAAGAAATGGCCCAACCTCCCCCCCATACACATGTATATACATACGTCCACGCACGCAAATATACATACCTACACAGCTTTCCATGGTTTACCCCAGACGCTTCACATGCCTTGATTCAATCCACTGACAGCACGTCAACCCCGGTATACCACATCGCTCCAATTCACTCTATTCCTTGCCCTCCTTTCACCCTCCTGCATGTTCAGGCCCCGATCACACAAAATCTTTTTCACTCCATCTTTCCACCTCCAATTTGGTCTCCCTCTTCTCCTCGTTCCCTCCACCTCCGACACATATATCCTCTTGGTCAATCTTTCCTCACTCATTCTCTCCATGTGCCCAAACCATTTCAAAACACCCTCTTCTGCTCTCTCAACCACGCTCTTTTTATTTCCACACATCTCTCTTACCCTTACGTTACTTACTTAATCAAACCACCTCACACCACACATTGTCCTCAAACATCTCATTTCCAGCACATCCATCCTCCTGCGCACAACTCTATCCATAGCCCACGCCTCGCAACCATACAACATTGTTGGAACCAAAATTCCTTCAAACATAGCCATTTTTGCTTTCCGAGATAATGTTCTCGACTTCCACACATTCTTCAAGGCTCCCAGGATTTTTGCCCCCTCCCCCACCCTATGATCCACTTCCGCTTCCATGGTTCCATCCGTTGCCAGATCCACTCCCAGATATCTAAAACACTTTACTTCCTCCAGTTTTTCTCCATTCAAACTTACCTCCCAATTGACTTGACCCTCAACCCTACTGTACCTAATAACCTTGCTCTTATTCACATTTACTCTTAACTTTCTTCTTTCACACACTTTAACAAACTCAGTCACCAGCTTCTGCAGTTTCTCACATGAATCAGCCACCAGCACTGTATCATCAGCGAACAACAACTGACTCACTTCCCAAGCTCTCTCATCCCCAACAGACTTTTATACTTGCCCCTCTTCCAAAACTCTTGCATTTACCTCCCTAACAACCCCATCCATAAACTAATTAAACAACCATGGAGACATCACACACCCCTGCCGCAAACCTACATTCACTGAGAACCAATCACTTTCCTCTCTTCCTACACGTACACATGCCTTACATCCTCGATAAAAACTTTTCACTGCTTCTAACAACTTGCCTCCCACACCATATATTCTTAATACCTTCCACAGAGCATCTCTATCAACTCTGTCATATGGCTTCTCCAGATCCATAAATGCTACATACAAATCCATTTGCTTTTCTAAGTATTTCTCACATACATTCTTCAAAGCAAACACCTGATGTGTGTATATATATATATATATATATATATATATATATATATATATATATATATATTTTTTTTTTTTTTATACTTTGTCGCCGTCTCCCGCGTTTGCGAGGTAGCGCAAGGAAACAGACGAAAGAAATGGCCCAACCCCCCCCACACATATGCATATACACACGTCCACACACGCAAATACACATACCTACACAGCTTTCCATGGTTTACCCCAGACGCTTCACATGCCATGATTCAATCCACTGACAGCACGTCAACCCCGGTATACCACATCGCTCCAATTCACTCTATTCCTTGCCCTCCTTTCACCCTCCTGCATGTTCAGGCCCCGATCACACAAAATCTTTTTCACTCCATCTTTCCACCTCCAATTTGGTCTCCCTCTTCTCCTTGCTCCCTCCACCTCCGACACATATATCCTCTTGGTCAATCTTTCCTCACTCATCCTCTCCATGTGCCCAAACCACTTCAAAACACCCTCTTCTGCTCTCTCAACCACGCTCTTTTTATTTCCACACATCTCTCTTACCCTTACGTTACTCACTCGATCAAACCACCTCACACCACACATTGTCCTCAAACATCTCATTTCCAGCACATCCATCCTCCTGCGCACAACTCTATCCATAGCCCACGCCTCGCAACCATACAACATTGTTGGAACCACTATTCCTTCAAACATAGCCATTTTTGCTTTCCGAGATAATGTTCTCGACTTCCACACATTCTTCAAGGCCCCCAGAATTTTCGCCCCCTCCCCCACCCTATGATCCACTTCCGCTTCCATGGTTCCATCCGCTGCCAGATCCACTCCCAGATATCTAAAACACTTCACTTCCTCCAGTTTTTCTCCATTCAAACTCACCTCCCAATTGACTTGACCCTCAACCCTACTGTACCTAATAACCTTGCTCTTATTCACAAGGCAGCAGGTTTGGATGGTATTGCAGTGGAATTTATTAAAAAAGGGGGTGACTGTATTGTTGACTGGTTGGTAAGGTTATTTAATGTATGTATGACTCATGGTGAGGTGCCTGAGGATTGGCGGAATGCGTGCATAGTGCCGTTGTATAAAGGCAAAGGGGATAAGAGTGAGTGCTCAAATTACAGAGGTATAAGTTTGTTGAGTATTCCTGGTAAATTATATGGGAGGGTATTGATTGAGAGGGTGAAGGCATGTACAGAGCATCAGATTGGGGAAGAGCAGTGTGGTTTCAGAAGTGGTAGAGGATGTGTGGATCAGGTGTTTGCTTTGAAGAATGTATGTGAGAAATACTTAGAAAAGCAAATGGATTTGTATGTAGCATTTATGGATCTGGAGA
This sequence comes from Panulirus ornatus, assembly GCF_036320965.1. Classification (NCBI taxonomy): domain Eukaryota; kingdom Metazoa; phylum Arthropoda; class Malacostraca; order Decapoda; family Palinuridae; genus Panulirus; species Panulirus ornatus. The sequence goes on along the minus strand of NC_092243.1, from coordinate 39,622,459 downwards.
AGGCATATGATAGAGTTGATAGAGATGCTCTGTGGAAGGTATTAAGAATATATGGTGTGGGAGGAAAGTTGTTAGAAGCAGTGAAAAGTTTTTATCGAGGATGTAAGGCATGTGTACGTGTAGGAAGAGAGGAAAGTGATTGGTTCTCAGTGAATGTAGGTTTGCGACAGGGGTGTGTGATGTCTCCATGGTTGTTTAATTTGTTTATGGATGGGGTTGTTAGGGAGGTAAATGCAAGAGTTTTGGAAAGAGGGGCAAGTATGAAGTCTGTTGGGGATGAGAGAGCTTGGGAAGTGAGTCAGTTGTTGTTCGCTGATGATACAGCGCTGGTGGCTGATTCATGTGAGAAACTGCAGAAGCTGGTGACTGAGTTTGGTAAAGTGTGTGGAAGAAGAAAGTTGAGAGTGAATGTGAATATATGTATATATATATATATTTTTTTTTTTTTTTTTTTTTTTATACTTTGTCGCTGTCTCCCGCGTTTGCGAGGTAGCGCAAGGAAACAGACGAAAGAAATGGCCCAACCCCCCCCCCCATACACATGTACATACACACGTCCACACACGCAAATACACATACCTACACAGCTTTCCATGGTTTACCCCAGACGCTTCACATGCCTTGCTTCAATCCACTGACAGCACGTCAACCCCTGTATACCACATGACTCCAATTCACTCAATTTCTTGCCCTCCTTTCACCCTCCTGCATGTTCAGGCCCCGATCACACAAAATCTTTTTCACTCCATCTTTCCACCTCCAATTTGGTCTCCCTCTTCTCCTCGTTCCCTCCACCTCCGACACATATATCCTCTTGGTCAATCTCTCCTCACTCATTCTCTCCATGTGCCCAAACCATTTCAAAACACCCTCTTCTGCTCTCTCAACCACGCTCTTTTTATTTCCACACATCTCTCTTACCCTTACGTTACTTACTCGATCAAACCACCTCACACCACACATTGTCCTCAAACATCTCATTTCCAGCACATCCATCCTCCTGCGCACATCTCTATCCACAGCCCACGCCTCGCAACCATACAACATTGTTGGAACCACTATTCCCTCAAACATACCCATTTTTGCTTTCCGAGATAGTGTTCTCGACTTCCACACATTTTTCAAGGCTCCCAAAATTTTCGCCCCCTCCCCCACCCTATGATCCACTTCCACTTCCATGGTTCCATCCGCTGACAGATCCACTCCCAGATATCTAAAACACTTCACTTCCTCCAGTTTTTCTCCATTCAAACTCACCTCCCAATTGACTTGACCCTCACCCCTACTGTACCTAATAACCTTGCTCTTATTCACATTTACTCTCAACTTTCTTCTTCCACACACTTTACCAAACTCAGTCACCAGCTTCTGCAGTTTCTCACATGAATCAGCCACCAGCGCTGTATCATCAGCGAACAACAACTGACTCACTTCCCAAGCTCTCTCATCCCCAACAGACTTCATACTTGCCCCTCTTTCCAGGACTCTTGCATTTACCTCCCTTACAACCCCATCCATAAACAAATTAAACAACCATGGAGACATCACACACCCCTGCCGCAAACCTACATTCACTGAGAACCAATCAGTATTGATTGAGAGGGTGAAGGCATGTACAGAGCATCAGATTGGGGAAGAGCAGTGTGGTTTCAGAAGTGGTAGAGGATGTGTGGATCAGGTGTTTGCTTTGAAGAATGTATGTGAGAAATACTTAGAAAAGCAAATGGATTTGTATGTAGCATTTATGGATCTGGAGAAGGCATATGATAGAGTTGATAGAGATGCTCTGTGGAAGGTATTAAGAATATATGGTGTGGGAGGCAAGTTGTTAGAAGCAGTGAAAAGTTTTTTTATATATATATATATATATATATATATATATATATCCCTGGGGATAGGGGAGAAAGAATACTTCCCACGTATTCCCTGCGTGTCGTAGAAGGCAACTAAAAGGGGAGGGAGCAGGTGGCTGGAAATCCTCCCCTCTCGTTTTTTTTTTATTTTCCAAAGGAAGGAACAGAGAGGGGGGCCAGGTGGGGATTTTCCCTCTGAGGCCCAGTCCTCTGTTCTTAACGCTACCTCGCAAACGCGGGAAATGGCGAATAGTATGAAAATACATATATATATATATATATATATATATATATATATATATATATATATATATATATCTCAATTATGTGTTAATTGATTGGCACATGAAAGAGAGACTTTTGGATGTTAATGTGCTGAGAGGGGCGACTGAAGGGATGTCTGATCATTATCTTGCGGAGGCAAAATTGCAGATTTGTAGAGGTTTTCAGAAGAGAAAATGTTGGGGTGAAGAGAGTGGTGAGAGTAAGTGAGCTTGGAAAGGAGCCTTGTGTGAGGAAGTACCAGGAGAGACTGAGTGCAGAATGGAAAAAGGTGAGAGCAAAGGATGTAAGGGGAGTGGGGAGGAATGGGATGTATTCAGGGAAGCAGTGATGGCTTGTGCAAAAGATGCTTGTGGCATGAGAAACATGGTAGGTGGGCAGATTAGAAAGGGTAGTGAGTGGTGGGATGAAGAAGCAAGATTATGAGTGAAAGAGAAGAGAGAGGCATTTGGACGATTTTTGCAGCAAAATATTGCAAATGATTGGGAGATGTAATAAAGAAAGAGGCAGGAGGTCAAGAGAAAGGTGTAAGAGGTGAAAAAGAGGGCATATGAGAGTTGGGGGTGAGAGAGTATCATTAAATTTTAGGGAGAATAAAAGATGTTCTGGAAGGAGGAAAAAAAAGGACGTAAGACGAGAACAAATGGGAACATCAGTGAAGGGGGCTAATGGGGAGGTAATAACAAGTAGTGGTGATGTGAGAAGGAGATGGAGTATCATCAAACACATTCAACAAACCTTCAAAATACTCTCTCCTTCTCCTCACTTCACAACTACTTGTTATTACCTCCCCATTTACCCCCTTCAATGTTCCCATTTGTTTTCTTGTCTTATGCACTTTATTTACCTCCTTCCAATACATCTTTTATTCTCCTTGAAATTTAATGTTACTCTCTTAACCCAACTCTCATATGCCCTCTTTTTCACCTCTTGCACCTTTCTTTTGACCTTCTGCTGCTTTCTTGTATACATCTCCCAGTCATTTGCACCACTTCCCTGCAAAAATTGTCCAAACCCCTCTCTCTTCTCTTTCACGAACAATCTTACTTCTTCATCCCACCTGTCACTACCCTTTCTAATCTGCCCACTTCTGACTTTTCTCATGCCACAAGCCATCACTGGTAACCTAAATACATCCCATTCCTCCTCCACTCTCCTTACTTCATTTGCTCTCACCTTTTACCATTCTTCACTGAATCCCTCCTGGTGCTTCCTCACACAAGTCCCCTTTCCAAGCTCGCTTACTCTCATCACTCTGTTCACCCTAACATTCTCTCGTCTTTCTGAAAACCTCCAGCTGCCCCACTCTGCACATTAACATCCAAAAGTCTCTCTTTTACACGCCTGTCAATTAACACGTAATCCAATATATACACATGTACATATTCATACTTGCTGCCTTCATCCATTCCTGTTGCCACCCTGCCATTCATGAAATAGCATCCCCCCTTCTCCAGTGAGGTAGTGCCAGGAAGAGAGAAAAAAGACCACATTCATTCACACTCACTCTCTAGCTGTCCTGTGTAATGCACCGAAACCATAGCTCCCTTTCCGCATCAAGGCCCCACAGACCTTTCCATGGCTTATCCCATACACTTCACATTCCCTGGTTCAATCCGTTGACAGCAAGTCAACGCCGGTATACCACTGCAATTCACTCTATTCCTTGCATGCCTATCACCCTCCTGCATGTTCAGGACCCGATCACTCAAAATCTTTTTCACTCCATCCTTCCACCTCCAGTTTGGTCTCCCACTTCTCCTTGTTTCCTCCACCTCTGACACATATATCCTTTTGTCAATCTTTCCTCACTCATTCTCTCTGTATTGAAACCATTTCAACATACCCTCTTCTGCTCTTTCAACCACACACTTTTTATTACCACACATCTCTCATACCCTTTCATTACTTACTCGATCAAACCACCTCACACCACATATTGTCCTTAAACATTTCATTTCCAACACATCCACCCTCTTCTGCACTACCCCATCTATAGCCCATGCCTTGCAACCATATAACTTTGTTTGAACCACTATTCCTTCAAACATACCCATATTTGCTTTCTGAGATAGCATTCTTGTCTTCCACACATTCTTCAATGCTCCCAGAACCTTCACCCCCTCCCCCATTGTGTGACTCACTTCCACTTCCATGGTTCCATCTGCTGGTACGTCCAGTCCCAGATATCTAAAACACTTCTTCCTCCAGTTTTTCTCCATTCAATCTTGCCTCCCAATTAATTTGTCCCTTAATTCTACTGAACTAAATAACCTTGCTCTTATTCACAATTACTCTCAACTTTCTTTTCTCGCACACTTTTCCAAATTCAGTCACCAGCTTCTGCAGTTTCTCACCTGAATCGGCTACCAGCACAGTATCATCAGCGAACAACAACTGACTTGCTTCCCAAGACCTCTCATTCATAACAGACTGCATACTTGTCTCTCCCCAAAACTCTTGCATTCACCTCTCTAACCACCCCATCCATAAACAAATTTAACAACCATGGGGACATCACACACCCCTGCTTGAAACAGACATTCACTGAGAACCAATCACTTTCCTCTGTTCTTACTCGAACACATGCTTTACATCCTTGGTAAAAAGTTTTCACTACTTCTAGCAATTTACCTCCCACACCATATACTTGTAAAACCTTCCACAAAGCATCTCTATCAATCATCATATGCCTTCTTTATATCCATAAAGCCCTGTACAAATCCATCTGTTTTCCCATGTATTTCTCGCATACAATCTTCAAAGCAAACTCCTGATCCACACATCCTTGTATGTAGATTTCTAAAATGGGCAACAGAAGGAGGAGTCTCGTGGGGAGTGTTCAGCCTCCTCAAAGGCTTAGATTGGGGTTTCTGAATGTGTGTGGATGTAACCAATATGAGAAGAAAGGAGAGACAGGTAGTATGTTTGAGGAAAGGAGCCTGGATGTTTTGGCTCTGAGTGAAATGAAGCTCGAGGGTAAAGGGGAAGAGTAGTTTGGTAAAGTCTTGGGAGTAAAGTCAGGGATTGGTGAGAGGACAAAAGCAAAGGAGTAGCACTACTTCTGAAGCAGGAGTTGTGGGAGTATGTGAAGGTGTAAGTATGTAAATTCTTGATTGCTGTGGGTAAAACTGAATGTGGATGGAGAGAGATGGGTGATTATTGGTGCCTGTGCACCTGGTCATGAGAAAAAAGACCATGAGAGGTAAGTGTTTTGGGAGCAGCTGGGTGAGTGTGTTAGGAGCTTTGATGCATGAGACTGGGTTATAGTGATGGGTGATTTGAATGCAAAGGTGAGTAATGTGGTAGTTGAGGGTATAATGGTTGTACATGGGGTGTTCATTGTTGTAAATGGAAATGGTGAACAGCTCGTGGATTTGTGTGCTGAAAAAGGGCTAGTGATTGGAAATCCTTGATTTAAAAAGAGATATCCATGAGTATACATATGTGAGTAGGAGAGATGGTCAAAGGGCATTATTGGATCACTTATTAATTGATAGGCATGGAAAAGAGAGACTTTTGGATGTTGATGTGCTGAGAGGGGCAGCTGGAGGGATGTGTGATCACTGTTTTGTGGAGACGAAGGTGAAGATTTGCAGAGGTTTTCAGAAAAGAAGAGAATGCTGGGGAGAAGAGAGTGGTGAGAGTATGTGAGCTTGAAATGGAGACTTGCATTAGGAAGTACCAGGACTCATGGAGTGTAGAATGGCAAAAGGCAAGAGGAAATGACATTAAGGGAATCGGGGAGGAATAGGATGTATTTAGGGAAACATTGATGGCTTGCGCAAAAGATGCTTGTGGCATGAGAAAGGTGGGAGGTGAGCAAATTAGAAAGGGTAGTGAGTGGTGGGATGAAGTAATGTTAATGAAAGAGAAGAGAGAGGCATTTTTAAGATTCTTGCAAGGAAGTGATGCAAATACCCGGTAGATGTATAAAAGAAAGTGGCTGGGGGTCAAGAGAAAGGTGCAAGAGGTGAAAAAAAGGGCAATTGAGAAGTGGGGTGAGAGAGTATCATTAGATTTTAGGGAGAATAAAAAGATGTTTTGAAAGGGGATAAATCAAATGGGAACATCGTTGAAGCGGGGTAAATTGGAATGTAATAACAAGTAGTGATGAAGTGAGGAGGAGATGGAGTATTTTGAAGGTTTGTTGAATGTTTTTGATGATTGTATGGCAGATATAGGATATTTTTGTCTGGGAGGTGTGCGAAGTGAGATGGTCAGGGAGAATGGTTTGGTAAAGAGAGAAGAGGTAGTGAAAGCTTTGTGGAAGGTAATAGCTGGCAAGGCGGCAGGTTTGGATCAAATTGCAGTGGAATTTATCAAAAAAGGGGGTGACTGTGTTGTTGATTGGTTGGTAAGTATATTCACTGTATGTATGGATCATGGTGAAGTGCCTGAGGATTGGTGGAGTGCATGCATAGTGCCATTTTACAAAGGCAAAGGGGCTGGTGGCTGATTCATGTAAGAAACTGCAGAAGCTGGTGACTGAGTTTGGTAAAGTGTGTGGAAGAAGAAAGTTAAGAGTAAATGTGAATAAGAGCAAGGTTATTAGGTACAGTAGGGTTGAGGGTCAAGTCAATTGGGAGGTGAGTTTGAATGGAGAAAAACTGGAGGAAGTGAAGTGTTTTAGATATCTGGGAGTGGATCTGGCAGCGGATGGAACCATGGAAGCGGAAGTGGATCATAGGGTGGGGGAGGGGGCGAAAATTTTGGGAGCCTTGAAAAATGTGTGGAAGTCGAGAACATTATCTCGGAAAGCAAAAATGGGTATGTTTGAGGGAATGGTGGTTCCAACAATGTTGTATGGTTGCGAGGCGTGGGCTATGGATAGAGTTGTGCGCAGGAGGATGGATGTGCTGGAAATGAGATGTTTGAGGACAATGTGTGGTGTGAGGTGGTTTGATCGAGTAAGTAACGTAAGGGTAAGAGAGATGTGTGGAAATAAAAAGAGCGTGGTTGAGAGAGCAGAAGAGGGTGTTTTGAAATGGTTTGGGCACATGGAGAGAATGAGTGAGGAAAGATTGACCAAGAGGATATATGTGTCGGAGGTGGAGGGAACGAGGAGAAGAGGGAGACCAAATTGGAGGTGGAAAGATGGAGTGAAAAAGATTTTGTGTGATCGGGGCCTGAACATGCAGGAGGGTGAAAGGAGGGCAAGGAATAGAGTGAATTGGAGCGATGTGGTATACAGGGGTTGACGTGCTGTCAGTGGATTGAATCAAGGCATGTGAAGCGTCTGGGGTAAACCATGGAAAGCTGTGTAGGTATGTATATTTGCGTGTGTGGACGTGTGTATGTACATGTGTATGGGGGGGGGGGGGGGTTGGGCCATTTCTTTCGTCTGTTTCCTTGCGCTACCTCGCAAACGCGGGAGACAGCGACAAAGTATAAAAAAAAAAAAAAAAAAAAAAAAAAAAAAAAAAAGTTTGTTGAATATTCATGGGAACTTATGAGAGAGAGTATTGATTGAGAGGGTAAAGGCATGCACAGAGGATCTGATTGAGGAAGAGCAGTGTGGTTTCAGAGAATGTGTGGGTCAGGTGTTTGCTTTGAAAAATATATGTGAGAAATACCTAGAAAAACGGATGGATTTCTATGTAGCATTTATGGATTTGGAGAAGGCATGTGATACAGTTGATAGAGATGCTTTGTGGAAGGTTTTAAGAATATATGGTGTGGGAGGTAAGTTTCTAGAAGCAGTGAAAAGTTTTTACCAAGGATGTAAGGCATGTGTATGAGTAGGGAGAGCGGAAAATGATTGGTTCCTAGTGAATGTCGGTTTCCAGGTGGTGTGCATGATGTCTCCATGGTTATTTTATTTGTTTATGGATGGCGTAGTTAGGGAGATGAATGCAAGAGTTTTGGTGAGAGGAGCAAATATGCAGTCTGTTGTGGATGAGAGGGCTTGGGAAGTGTCAGTTGTTGTTCACTGATGATACTGCACTTGTGGCTGATTCGGATGAGAAACTGCTGAGGCTGGTGACTGAGTTTGGTGAAGTGTGTGAAGGAGGAAGTTGAGAATGAATATGAACAAGAGCAAGGTTATTAGGTTCAGTAGGGTTGAGGGACATGTTCAATGGGAGTTAAGTTTGAATGGGGGAAGTGAAGTATTTTAGATATGTGGGAGTGGACTTAGCAGTGGATGGAACCATGGAAGCAGAAGTGAGTCACTGGGTGGGGGAAGGGGTGAAGGTTCTGGGAGCCTTCCTTGTATTTGAATTTCTAAAAGGCAGCGGAAGAAGGAGTCTAGCAGGGAGTGCTCATCCTCCTCAGAGGCTCAGATTAGGGTGTTTGAATGTGTGTGGATGTAACCAAGATGAGAAGAAAGGAGAGATAGGTACGATGTTTGAGGATAGGAACCTGGATGTTTTGGCTCTGAGTGAAAGGAAAGTCATGGGTAAAGGTGATGAGTGATTTGGTAATGTCAGGGGTTTGTGAGAGGACAAGAGCAAAAGCAGGAGTAGCACTGCTCCTGAAGCAGGAGTTGTGGGAGTATGTGATAATGTAAGAAAGTAAAAGATGGGAGGTGGGCAGATTAGAAAGGGTAGTGAGTAGTGGGATGAAGTAATGTTGTTAGTGAAAGAGAAGAGAGAGGCATTTGTAAGATTCTTGCAAGAAAGTAGTGCAAATACCTTTGAAATGTGTAAAAGAAAGTGGCAGAAGGTCAAGAGAAAGGTGCAAGAGGTGAAAAAGAGGGCAATTGAGAGTTGTAGTGAGAGAGTAGTATTGTATTTTAGGGAGAATAAAAAGATATTTTGGAAGGAGGTAAATAACGTGTGTAGGATGAGAACAAATGGGAACATCGGAGAATGGGGCAAATTAGGAGGTAATAACAATTGGTGATGAAGTGAGAAGATGGAGTGAGTATTTTGAAGGTTTGTTGAATGTTTTTGATGATAGAGTGGCAGATGTAGGGTGTTTTGGTCTGGGAGATGTGTGAAGTGGGATGGTCAGGGAAAATGGTTTGGTAAAGAGAGAAGAGGTAGTGAAAGCTTTGTGGAAGATAAAAGCTGGTAAGGCAGCAGGTTTGGATGGTATTGCAGTGGAATTTATTAAAACGGGGGTGGCTGTGTTGTTGTTTGGTTGGGAAGGATATTCAATGAATGTATGGCTGATGATGAAGTGCCTGAGGATTGGTGGAATGCATGCATAGTGCCATTTTACAAAGGCAAAGGGGATAAAGGTAGGTGTTCAAATTTCAGAGGCATAAGTTTGTTGAATATTCCTGGGAAATTATATGGAAGGGTATTGATTGAGAGGGTAAAGGCATGTACAGAGCATCAGATTGGGGAAGAGCAGCATGGTTTCAGAAGTGGTAGAGGATATGTAGATCAAGTGTTTGCTTTGAAAAATGTATGAGAAATACTTAGAAAAGCAAATGGATTTGTATGTAGCATTTATGGATCTGGAGAAGGCATATGATAGAGTTGATAGAGATGCTTTGTGGAAGGTTTTAAGAGTATATGGTGTGGGAGGCAAGGTGCCAGAAGCAGTGAAAAGTTTTTACCAGGTATGTAAGGCAAGTGTATGAGTAGGAAGGGAAGAGAGCGATTGGTTCCCAGCAAATGCCAGTTTGCGGCAGGGGTGCATGATGTCCCCATGATCGTTTGATTTGTTTACGGATGGGGTGATTAGGGAGGTGAATGCTAGAGTTTTGGAGAGAGGGGCAAGTATGCAGTCTGTTGTCGATAAGTGGGCTTGGGAAGCAGGTCGGTTGTTGTTCACTGATGATACTGCACTGGTGGCTGATTCGGGTGAGAAACTATTGAGGTTCGTGATTGAATTTGGTAAAGTGTGTGAAAGGAGAAAGTTGAGAGTAATGTGAACTAGAGCAAGTTTATTAGGTTCAGTAGGGTGGAGGGACAAGTTAATTGAATGGAGAAAAACTAGAGGAAGTGAAGTGTTTTAGATATATGGGACTGGACTTTGCAGCAGATGGAACCATGGAAGTGAAAGCAAGTCACAGGATGGGGAGGGGGCAAAGGTTCTGGGTGTTTTGAAGAATGTATGGAAGGCTAGAACGTTATCTCTGGGAGCAAAAATGGGTATGTTTGAAAGAATAGTGGTTCCCACAATGTTATTTGGTTGTGAGGCATGGACTATAGCTAGGGTTGTACGGAGGAGGGTGGATGTGTTGGAAATGAAATGTTTGAGGACAATATGTGGTGATAAGTGGATTAATCAAGTAAGTAATGAAAGGGTAAGAGATGTGTGGTGATAAAAAGAGTGTGGTTGAGAGAGCAGAAGAGGGTGTGTTGAAATGTTTTGGACTCATGGAGAGAATGAATGAGGAAAGATTGACAAATAGGATATATGTGTCAGAGGTTGAGGGAATAAGGAGGAGGAGACCAAATTGGAGGTGGAAGGATGGAGTGAAAAAGATTTTGAGTGATAGGGGCCTAAACAAACAGAAGAGTGAAAGGCGTGCAAGAAATAGAGTGAATTGGAATGATGTGGTATACTGGGGTTGACGTGCTGTCACTGGAATGAACCAGGGCATGTGAAGTATCTGTGGTAAACCATGGAAATGTCAATGGGGCCTGGATGTGGAAAGGGAGCTGTTGTTTTGGTGCATTACACATGACAGCTAGAGAATGAGTGTGAATGAATGTGGCCTTTGTCTTTTTCCGGCCCTACCTTGTTGGAGGGGGACGTGTTGTTTCTTGTGTGGCGGGGTGGTGATGGGAATGAATGAAGGCAGCAAGTATGTTCATGTACGTGTGTATATATGTATATGTCTGTGTATGTATATGTATGTATACGTTGAAATGTATATGTATGTATAAGTGCGTGTATGGGCTGGGTGAGTGTGTTAGTAGTTTTGATGCACGAGACCGGGTTATAGTGATGGATGATTTGAATGCGAAGGTGAGTAATGTGGCAGTTGAGGGAATAATTGGCATACATGGGGTGTTCACTGTTGTAAATGGAAATAGTGAAGAGCTTGTGGATTTCTGCGCTGAAAAAGGACTGGTGATTGGGAATACCTGGTTTAAAAAGAGAGATATGCATAAGTATACGTATGTAAGTAGGAGAGATGGCCAGAGAGCGTTATTGGATTACGTGTTAATTGATAGGCACGCGAAAGAGAGACTTTTGGATGTTAATGTGCTGAGAGGTGCAACTGGAGGGATGTCTGATCATTATCTTGTGGAGGCAAAGGTGAAGATTTGTAGAGGTTTTCAGAAAAGAAGAGAGAATGTTGGGGTGAAGAGAGTGGTGAGAGTAAGTGAGCTTGGGAAGGAGACTTGTGTGAGGAAGTACCAGGAGAGACTGAGTACAGAATGGAAAAAGGTGAGAACAAAGAACGTAAGGTGAGTGGGGGATGAATGGGATGTATTTAGGGAAGCAGTGATGGCTTGCGCAATAGATGCTTGTGTCATGAGAAGCGTGGGAGGTGGGCAGATTAGAAAGGGTAGTGAGTGATAGGATGAAGAAGTAAGACTATTAGTGAAAGAGAAGAGAGAGGCATTTGGACGATTTTTGTAGGGAAATAATGCAAATGACTGGGAGATGTATAAAAGAAAGAGGCAGGAGGTCAAGAGAAAGGTGCAAGAAGTGAAAAAGAGGGCAAATGAGAGTTGGGGTGAGAGAGTATCATTAAATTTTAGAGAGAATAAAAAGATGTTTTGGAAGGAGGTAAATAAAGTGTGTAAGACAAGGGAACATCAGTGAAGGGGGCTAATGGGGAGGTGATAACAAGTAGTGGTGATGTGAGAAGGAGATGGAGTGAGTATTTTAAAGGTTTGTTGAATGTGTTTGATGATAGTGTGGCAGATGTAGGGTGTTTTGGTTGAGATGGTGTGCAAAGTGAGAGGGTTAGGGAGGATGACTTGGTAAACAGAGAGGAGGTAGTAAAAGCTTTGTGGAAGATGAAAGCTGGCAAGACATTAGGTTTGGGATGGTATTGCAGTGGAATTTATTAAAGAAGGGGGTGATTGTGTTGTTGACTGGTTGGTAAAGTTGTTTAACGTACGTATGACTCATGGTGAGGTGCCTGAGGATTGGCGGAATGCTTGCATAGTGCCATTGTACAAAGGCAAAGGGGATAGAAGTTAGTGCTCAAATTACAGAGGTATAAGTTTGTTGAGCATTCCTGGGAAATTATATGGGAGGGTAATGATTGAGAGGGTGAAGGCATGTGCAGAGCATCAGATTGGGGAAGAGCAGTGTGGTTTCAGAAGTGGTAGAGGATGTGTGGATCAGGTGTTTGCTTTGAAGAATGTATGTGAGAAATACTTAGAAAAGCAAATGGATTTGTAGCATTTATGGATCTGCAGAAGGCATATGATAGAGTTGATAGAGATGCTCTGTGGAAGTTATTAAGAATATATGGTGTGGGAGGAAAGTTGTTAGACGCAGTGAAAAGTTTTTATCAAGGATGTAAGGCATGTATATATGTAGAAAGAGAGGAAAGTGATTGGTTCTCGGTGAATGTTGGTTTGCGGCAGGGGTGCGTGACGTGTACATGGTTGTTTAAATTGTTTATGGTTGGGGTTGTTAGGGAGGTATATGCAAGAGTTTTGGAGAGAGGGGCAAGTATGCAGTCTTTTGTGGATGAGAGAGCTTGGGAAGTGAGTCATTCTGTTGTTTGCTGATGATACAGCGCTGGTGGCTGATTCATGTGAGAAACTGCAGAAGCTGGTGACTGAGTTTGGTAAAGTGTATGAAAGAAGAAAGCTGAGAGTAAATGTGAATAAGAGTAAGGTTATTAGGTACAGTAGGGTTGAGGGACAAGTCAAGTGGGAGGTAAGTTTGAGTGGAGAAAAACTGGAGGAACCATGTAAGCTGAAGTGAGTCATATGGTGGGGAAGGGAGCGAAAGCTCTGGGAGCATTGAAAAATGTGTGGAAGTCGAGAACATTATCTCGGAAAGTAAAAATGGGTATGTTTGAAGGAATAGTGGTTCCGACAATGTTATATGGTTGCGAGGCGTGGGCTATAGATAGAGTTGTGTGCCGGAGGGTGGATGTGTTGGAAATGAGATGTTTGAGGACAATATGTGGTTTGAGTTGGTTTGACCGAGTAAATAATGAAAGGGTAAGAGAGATGTGTGGTAATGAAAAGAGTGTGGTTGAAAGAGCAGAAGAGGGTGTTTTGAAATGGTTTGGTCACATGGAGAGAATGAGTGAGGAAAGATTGACCAAGAGGATATATGTGTCAGAGGTGAAGGGAACGAGGAGAAGTGGGAGACCAAATTGGAGGTGGAAAGATGGAGTGAAAAAGATTTTGAGTGATTGGGGCCTGAACGTGCAGGGGGTGAAAGATGTGCAAGGAATAGAGTGAATTGGAACGATTTGGTATACTGGCGTCGACTTGCCATCAGTGGATTGAACCAGGGCATGTGAAATGTCTGGGGTAAAACATGGAAAGTTCTGTGGGGCCTGGATGTGGAAAGGGAGCTGTGGTTTCGATGCATTATACATGACAGCTAGAGACTGAGTGTGAACGAATGTGGCCTTTGTTGTCTTTTCCTAGCGCTACCTCGCACACATGAGGGGGGAGGGGGATGTTATTCCATGTGTGGTGAGGTGGCAATGGGAATGAATAAAGGCAGACAGTATGAATTATGTACATGTGTATATATGTATATGTCTGTGTGTGTATATATATGTGTACATTGAGACGTGTAGGTATGTATATTTGCGTGTGGAAATGTATGTATATTCATGTATATGGGGGTGGGTTGGGCCATTTCTTTCGTCTGTTTCCTTGTGCTACCTCGCAAACGCCGGAGACAGCGACAAAGCAAAATAATAATAATAATAATAATAATGATTCTTCAAAGCAAACACCTGATCCACACATCCTCTACCCCTTCTAAAACCACAATGCTCTTCCCCAATCTGATGCTCTGTATGTGCCTTCTTCCTCTCAATCAATACCCTCCCTTATAATTTCCCAGGAATACTGAACAGACTTGTGCCTCTGTGGTTTGAACACTTGCCTTTATCCCCTTTGCTTTTGTACAGTGGTACTGTGCATACATTCCACCAATCCTCAGGCACTTCATCATGATCCATACATACATTGAATATCCTTACCAAATTCCACTGCAGTACCATACAAACCTTCTGCCTTACCAGATTTCATCTTCCGCATAGCTTACACTACCTCTTCCCTCTTTACCAAACCATTCTCCCTGACCCTCTCACTTTGCACACCACTCTGACCAAAACATTCTATATCTGCCACTCTATCATCAAACGCATTCAAAATGCCTTCAAAATACTTGCTCCATCTCCTCACTTCATTACTCTTTTATTACTTCCCCACTTGCCCCCTTCACTGACGTTGCCATTTGTTCTCTTGCCTTACATATATTTACGTCCTTCCAAAACATCATTTTATTCTCCCTAAGATTTAATGATACTCTCACTGTAACTCACAGTTGCCCTCTTTTTCAACCCTTGCACCTTTCACTTGACCTCCTGCTGCATTCTTTTATATATCTCCCAGCCTTTTGCACTATTTCCCTGCAAGTATCGTCCAAATGCCTATCTTTTCTCTTTCACCAAAAAGTTTACTTCTTCACACCACTTGCTAGCCTTTCTAATCTGCCCACCTTACTCATGCCACATATATTTTTTGTGCAATCCATCACTGCTTCCCTAAATACATCCCATTCCTCACTCACTCCCATTACATAATTTGCTGTCACCTTTTGCCATTCTACACTTAATCTCTCTTAGTACTTCCTAACACAAGTGTCCTTTCCAAGCTCACATACTCTCACCACTCTCTTCTCCCCAACATTCTATTTTCTTTGAAAACCTCTACAAATTGTCACCTTTGCCTCCACAAGATAGTGATCAGACATCCCTCTAGCTGCCCATCTCAGTATATTTACATCCAAAGTCTCTATTTTACACGCATATCAATTAACACGTGATCCAATAATGCCCTTTGACCATCTCTCCTACTCGCACATGTATGTTTTTGTATATCTCTCTTTTTAAGCCAGGTATTCCCAATCACCAGTCTTGCAGCACACAAATCCACAAGCGCTTCACCATTTACATCACTGAACACCTAATGTAGACCAATTATACCCTCAACTGCCACATTTCTCACCTTTGCATTTAAATCACAAAGGGAAAGGCGAAGGGGATAAAGGTGAGTGTTCAAATTACAGAGGCATAAGTTTGTTGAATATTCCTGGGAAATTTTATGGGAGGGTATTGATTGAGCGGGTGAAGGCATGTACAGAGCATCAGATGGAAAGAGCAGTGTGGTTTTAGAAGTAGTAGAGGATGTGTGGATCAATTCTTTGCTTTCAAGAATGTGTGAGAAATACTTAGTAAAACAGATGGATTTGTATGTAGCATTTATTGATCTGGAGAAGGCATATGACAGGGTAGATAGAGATGTTTTGTGGATGGTTGTATATGGTGTGGGAGGTAAGTTGCTAGAAGCAGTGAAAAGCTTTTACCAAGGATGCAAGGCATATATATGAGTAGGAAGAGAGGAGAGTGATTGGTTCCTAGTGAATGCCAGTTTGCAACAGGGGTGTGTAATGTCCCCATGGTTGTTTGATTTGTTTATGGATGGGGTGGTTACGGAGGTAAATGGAAGAGTTTTGGAGAGAGGGGCGAGTATGCAGTCTGTTGGGGATGAAAGCGCCTGGGAAGAGAGTCAGTTGTTGTTCACTGATGATACAACTCTAGTGGATGATTTGAGTGAGAAACTGCAGAAGGTTACTATTTGGAAAATTGTGGAGAATGTAGAAAGTAAATGTAAATTAGAGCAAGGTTATTGGGCTCAGTAGGGTTGAGGGACAACTGAATTGGGATGTAAGTACGAATGGAGAAAAATTAGAGGAAGTAAGGTATTTTAGATATCTGGTAGTGGATTTAGCAGGGAATGGAATCATGGAAGCGGAAGCGAGTCACAGGGTGGGGGAGGGGCGAAGGTTCTGGGAATGATAGAGAATGTATGGAAATAGAGAACGGTATCTCAGGGAGCAAAAATGGTTATGTTTGAAGGAAAAGTAGTTCCAGCAATGCTATATGGTTGTGAGGCATGGGCTATAGATGGGGTTGTAAGGAGGAGGCTGGTAATGTTGGAAATGACTAGTTTGAGGACAATATATGGTGTGAGGTGGTTTGATAGAGTAAATAATGAATAGATAAGAGAGATTTGTGGAAATAAAAAGTGTCGTTGAGAGAGCAGAAGAGGGTATTTTGAAATGGCTTATGCATATGGAGGGGATGAGTAAGGGAAGATTGACAAAAAGGATATATGTGTCAGAGGAGGAGGGAAGAAGGAGAAGCGGGAGACCAATTTGGAGGTGGAGGGATGGATTGAAAAAGATTTTGAGTGATCGGGATCTGAACATACAGGAGGGTTAAAGGCGTTCAAGGAATAGAGTGAATTGGAATGATGTGATACACTGTGATTGATGTGCTATCAATGGACTGAACCAGGGCATGTGAAATATGTGAGGTAAAACCTTGGAAAGGTTTGTAGGGCTTGGATGTGGAGAGGGAGCTGTGGTTTTGATGCATTACATTGACAGCTAAAGACTGAGTGTGAATGAATGTGGCCTTTTTTGCCTTGTTTTCCTGGCACTGCCTTGCTGAAGCATGGGGTTGCGATGGTGTTTCCTGTGGGGTGGGATGGCGCAAGGATTGGATGAAGGCAAGCTAGTATGAATTTTATTTATATTTTTTTTATTGTACTTAGTCGCTGTCTCCCGTGTTAGCGAGTTAGCGCAAGGAAACAGATGAAAGAATGGCCCAACCCACCCACATACACACGTATACACATACACATCCACACACGCACATATACATGCCTATACGTTTCAACATATACATACTTCATACACAGACATATACATACATACACTTGTACATAATTCATACTTGCTGCCTTTATTCATTCCCGTCACCACCCCGCCACACATGATATGACAACCCCCACCCCCACATGCGCGTGAGGTAGCGCTAGGAAAAGACAACAAATGCCACATTCGTTCACACTCATTCTCTAGCTGACATGTATAATGCACCAAAACCACAGCTCCCTTTCCACATCCAGGCCCCACCAAACTTTCCATGGTTTACCCCAGACGCTTCACATGGCCTGGTTCAATCCATTGATGGCACGTCCACCCCAGTATACCACATCGTTCCAATTCACTTTATTCCTTGCACGCTTTTCACCCTCCTGCATGTTCAGGCCCTGATCACTCAAAATCTTTTTCACTCCATCCTTCCACCTCCAATTTGGTCTCCCACTTCTCCTGTTCCCTCCACCTCTGACACATATATCTTCTTTGTCAGTCTTTCCTCACTCATTCTCTCCTTGTGACCAAACCACTTAAACACACCCTCTTCTGCTTTCTCAACCACACACTTTTTATTACCACACATCTCTCTAACCATTACATTACTTACTCGATCAAACCACCTCACACTACATATTGTCCTCAGACATCTCATTTCCAACAAATCCACCCACCTTCGCACAACCCTATTTATAGCCCACGCCTCACAAACATATAACATTGTTGGAACCACTATTCCTTCAAACATACCCATTTTTGCTCTCCAAGACTATGTTCTCGCCTTCCACACATTCTTCAACGGTCCCAGAACCTTCGCCCCCTCCCCACCCTGTGACTCACTTTCACTGCCAAATCCACTCCCAGATATCTAAAACACTTCACTTACTCCAGTTTTTCTCCATTCAAACTTACCTCCCAAATGACTTGTCCCTCAACTCTACTGTACCTAATAACCTTGCTCTTATTCACATTTACTCTCATCTTTCTTCTTTCACAAACTTTACCAAACTCAGTCACCAGCTTCTGCAGTTTCACACCTGAATCAGCCACCAGCACTGTATCATCAGTGAACAACAGCTGACTAACTTCCCAAGCCCTCTCATCCACAAAAGACTGCATGCTTGCCCCCTCTCCAAAACTCTTGCATTCACCTCCCTAACAACCCCATCCATAAACAAATTAAACAACCATGGAGACATCACATATCCCTACCGCAAACCGACGTTCACTGGGAACCAATCACTTTCCTTTCTTCCTATTCGTACACATGCCTGACATCCTCGATAAAAAACTTTTCACTGCTTCTAGCAACTTGCTTCCCACACCATATACTCTTAATACCTTCGACAGAGCATCTCTGTCAACTCTATCATATGCCTTCTCCAGATCCATAAATGCTACATACAAATCCATTTGCTTTTCTAAGTATTTCTCTCATACATTCTTCAAAGCAAACACCTGATCCACACATCCTCTACCACTTCTGAAACCACATGGCTCTTCCCCAATCTGATGCTCTGTACATGCCTCCACCCTCTCAATCAATACCCTCCCATAAAATTTTTCAGGAATACTCAACAAGCTTATACCTCTGTAATTTGAACACTCACCTTTATCCCCTTTGCCTTTGTACAATGGCACTATGCACGCATTCCACCAATCCTCAGGCACTTCCATGAGCCATACATACATTGAATATCTCACCAACCAGTCAACAACACTGCAATATCATCCAAACCCGCTGCTTTTTCGGCTTTCATCTTCCGCAACGCTTTCACTACCTATTCTCTATTTTTCCAAACCATTCTCCTTGACCCTCTCACTTCACATACCACCTTGACCAAAACACCCTATATCTTCCACTCTATCATCTAGCACATTCAACAAACCTTCAAAATACTCACTCCATCTCCTCACATAACCACTACGTGTTATTACCTCCCCATTAGCCCCTTCACTGATATTCCCATTTTTTTTTTTGTCGTATGCACTTTATTTACCTCCTTCCAAAACACCTTTTTATTCTCTCTAAAATTTAATGATACTTTCTCACCCCAACTCTCATTTGCCCTCTTTTTCATCTCTTGCACCTTTCTCTTGACCTCCTGCCTCTTTCTTCTATACATCTCCCAGTCATTTGCACTATTTCCCTGCAAAAATCGTCCAAATGCCTCTCTCTTCTCTTTCACTAATAATCTTACTTCTTCATCCCACCACTCGCTACGCTTTCTAATCTGCCCACCTCCCGCGCTTCTCATGCCATAAGCGTCTTTTGCACAAGCCATCACTGCTTCCCTAAATTCATCCCATTCCTTCCCCACTTCCCTTACGTCCTTTGCTCTCGCCTTTTTCCATTCTGCGCCCAGTCTCGCCTGGTACTTCCTCACACAAGTCTCCTTCCCAAGCTCACTTACTCTCACCACTCTCTTCACCGTAACATTTTCTTTTCTTTTCTGAAGACCTCTACAAATCTTCTTCCTTGCTTCCACAGGATAATGATCAGACATCCCTTCAGTTGCACCTCTCAGCACATTAACATCGAAGAGTCTCTGTCGCTCATGCGCCTATCAATTTACATGTAATCCAATAATGCTCTCTGGCCATCTCCACTACTTATAAATGTATACTTATTTATTTATTTATACTTTGTCGCTGTCTCCCGCGATAGCGAGGTAGCACAAGGAAACAGACAAAAGAATGGCCCAACACATACACATGTATATACATACACGTCCACACACGCAAAAATACATACCTATATATCTCAACGTATACATATATATACACACACAGACATATACATATATACACATGTACATAATTCATACTGTCTGCCTTTATTCATTCCCATCTCCACCCCGCCACACATGAAATAACAATTTGGTCTCCCACTTCTCCTCGTTCCCTCCACCTCTGACACACATATCATCTTTGTCAATCTTTCCTCACTCATTCTATCCATGTGACCAAACCATTTCAAAACACCCTCTTTTGCTCTCTCAACCATACTCTTTTTATTACCACACATCTCTCTTACCCTATTATTACTTACTCGATCAAACCACCTCACACCACATATTGTCCTCAAACATCTCATTTCCAGCACATCCACCCTCCTCTGCACAACTCTATCTATAGCCCATGCCTTGCAACCTTATAACGTTGTTGGAACCACTATTCCTTCAAACATACCCATTTTTGCTTTCCGAGATAATGTTCTTGACTTCCACATTCTTCAACGCTCCAAGAACTTTTGCCCCCCTCCCCCACCCTATGATTTACTTCTGCTTCCATGGTTTCATCCACTGCCAAATCCACTCCCAGATATCTAAAACACTTCACTTCCTCCATTTTTTCTCCATTCAAACTTACCTCCCAAATGACTTGTCCCTCAACCCTACTGTACCTAATAACCTTGCTTTTATTCACATTTACTCTTAGCTTTCTTCTTTCACACACTTTTACAAACTCAGTCACCAGCTTCTGCAGTTCACATGAATCAGCCACCAGTGCTGTATCATCAGCGAACAACAACTGACTCACTTCCCAAGCTCTCTCATCCACAACAGACTGCACACTTGCCCCTCTTTCCAAAACTCTGGCGTTCACCTTCCTAACAACCCCATCCATAAACAAATTAAACAACCATGGAGACATCACACACCCATGCCGCAAACCTACATTCACTGAGAACCAATCACTTTCCTCTCTTCCTACACGTACACATGCCTTACATCCTCAATAAAAACTTTTCACTGCTTCTAACAACTTGCCTCCCACCCCTTATAATCTTAATACCTTCCACAGAGCATCTCTATCAACTCATCATATGCTTTCTCCAGATCCATAAATGCTACATACAAATTAATTTGCTTTTCTAAGTATTTCTCACATACATTTTTCAAAGCGAACACCTGATCCACACATCCTCTACCACTTCTGAAACCACACTGCTCTTCCCCAATCTGATGCTCTGTACATGCCTTCACCCTCTCAATCAGTACCCTCACATATAATTTCGCAGGAATATTCAACAAACTTATACCTCTGTAATTTGAGCACTCACTTTTATCCCCTTTGCCTTTGTACAATGGCACTATGCAAGCATTCTGCCAATCCTCAGGTACCTCACCATGAGTCATACATACATTAAATAACCTTACCAACCAGTCAACAATACAGTCACCCCCTTTTTTAATAAATTCCACTGCAATACCATCCAAACCCACCGCCTTGCCGGCTTTCATCTTCCGCAAAGCTTTTACTACCTCTTATCTGTTTACCAAATCATCCTCCCTAACCCTCTCACTTTGCACACCACCTCGACCAAAACACCCTATATCTGCAACTCTATCATCAAACACATTCAACAAACCTTCAAAATACTCACTCCATACTCACTCCTCACATCACCACTACTTGTTATCACCTCCCCATTAGCCCCCTTCACTGAAGTTCTCATTTGTTTCCTTGTCTTACGCACTTTATTTACCTCCTTCCAAAACATCCTTTTGTTCTCCTTAAAATTTAATGTTACTTTCTCACCCCAACTCGCATTTGCCTTCTTTTTCACCTCTTGCACCTTTCTCTTGACCTCCTGCCTCTTTCTTTTACACATCTCCCAGTCATTTGCATTATTTCCCTGCAAAAATCGTCCAAATGCCTCTCTCTTCTCTTTCACTAATAATCTTACCTCTTCATCCCACCACTCACTACCCTTTCTAATCTGCCCACCTCCCATGCTTCTCATGCCACAAGCATCTTTTGCGCAAGCCATCACTGCTTTCCTAAATACATCCCATTCCTCCTCCACTACCCTTTCCTTCTTTTTTCTCACCTTTTTTCATTCTGTACTCAGTCTCTCCGGGTACTTCCTTGCACAAGTCTCCTTCCCAAGCTCACTTACTCTCACCACTCTCTTCACCCCAACATTCTCTCTTCTTTTCTGAAAACCTATAAATCTTCACCTTCGCCTCCACAAGATAATGATCAGACATCCCTCCAGTTGCACTTCTCAGCACATTAACATCCAAAAGTCTCTCTTTTGCGCGCCTATCCATTAACACGTAATCCAATAACTCTGGCCATCTCTTCTACTTGCATACGTATGCTTATGTATATCTTCTCTTTTTAAACCAGGTATTCCCTATCACCAGTCCTTTTTCAGCACATAAATCTACAAGCTCTTCACCATTTCTGTTTACAACACTGAACACCCCATTTACACCAATTATTCCCTCAACTGCCACATTACTCACCTTTGCATTCAAATCACCCATCACTATAACCCGGTCTCGTGAATCAAAACTACTAACACGCTCGCTCAGCTGCTCCCAAAACACTTGCCTGTCATGATCTTTCTTCTCATTCCCAGGTGCATATGCACCAATAATCACCCATCTCTCTCCATCCACTTTGTTTTACCCATATCAATCTAGAGTTTACTTTCTTACAGTCTATCACATACTCCCACCACTCCTGTTTCAGGAGTAGTGCTACTCCTTCCCTTGCTCTTGTCCTCTCACTAACCCCTGACTTTACTCCCAAGACATTCCCAAACCACTCTTCCCCTTTACCCTTGAGCTTCGTTTCACTCAGAGCCAAAACATCCAGGTTCCTTTCCTCAAACATACTACCTATCTCTCCTTTTTTCTCATCTTGTTTACATCCACACACATTTAGACACCCCAATCTGAGCCTTGGAGGAGGATGAGCACTCCCCACGTGACTCCTTCTTTTTTTTCCCCTTTTAGAAAGTTTAACTACAAGGAGGGGAGGGTTTCCAGCTCCCCACTCCCATCCCCTTTAGTCGCCTTTTCCTACCCGTGAGGAATGCATGGGAAGTATTCTTTCTCCCCTATCCCCAGGGATAATACTTATGTATATCTCTCTTTTAAACCAGGTATTCCCAATCATCTGTTCTTTTTCAGTACACAAATCTACAAGCTCTTCACCATTTCCATTTACAACACTGAACACCCCATGTACACCAGTTATTCCCCTCAACTGTCACATTACTCACCTTTGCATTCAAATCACCCATAACTATAACCCAGTCTCGTGCATCAAAACTGCTAATGTGTTCACTCAGCTGCTCCTAAAACACTTGCCTCTTATGATCTTTCATCTCATTCCCAGGTGCATAGGCACCAATAATCACCCATATCTCTCTCCATGCACTTTCAGTTTTCCCCATAATAATCTAGACTTTACTTTCTTGCACTCTATCACATACCTCCACAATTCCTGCTTCAGTAGTAGTGCTGCACCTTCCTTTGCTCTTGTCCTCTCACCAACCCCTGACTTTACTCCCAAAACATTCCCAAACCATTCTTCCCCTTTACCCCTGAGCTTTGTTTCACTCAGAGCCAAAACATCCAGGTTCCTTTCCTCAAACATACTTCCTATCTCTCCTTTTTTCTCATCTTGGTTACATCCACACACATTTAAACACCCCAATCTGAGCCTTCGAGGAGGATAGGCATTCCTGCGTGACTCCTTCTTCTGTTTCCCCTTTTAGAAAGTTAAACCAGTGATGTTACTGATGTGGCAAAGTCAAGATTAAAGCAAAATTGCTCACATTCACAAAATGACATGTGTAACATTGATACAGAAAGGAGAATCCTGGCTAATGTATAAGTGTTACAGGCTAGTTACCTTAAAATCTTTAATACGAAAGTATACTTGGAGACGATACTAGTAATCAGTGGCCTGATACCAAGCAAAAAGAAAGTATGTGCAAAGTGGAAGACTTCAATAGACAGAGAATGGAGCATGGAAAAAGAAAACAGTTACCAATTAGACTAGCAAAATTCATAATCATCATAAGAAAATAAAGAACACAGATTGTGAGATAAAGAAATCTCATAGAAGAGAGCAGAATATAAATGGAAAGTAACCCAAAATTACCATTTACATAATCAATAGAGCAAAATTTATAGTCAGAGATTGAAACCTTCAAAATGGGAGAAAACTACCACAAGGAGATATGCAAGATGTTGACTTAACCTTGAAAATCTATTTTCAGCTCATAAAGCAATGAGATATTGAATGATGAACAACATAATGAAAACACACATGTAGAAAATTAGATATCGTAATATAATTTTGAAGCAAATGACCGTTTTGGAGAAAATTCAGCTCTGGGACTAGATGAAATTCCAGCCATCATCCTCAGCACTACAAATACAGTATTTGCATAACCAATGATGTTACACATGGGGCAAAGTCAGAATAAAAGCAAAATTGCAGACATTCCCCATGTGCCATTCATAACACCAGTGCAGAAAGGAGGATCCAAGCTAATACTTAAGCAGTACTATCTAGTTCAGAGTATTAGGAAATGGAGGTGTCTGATGAGTATTAGCCTCAATTCTTTTTATAACAATTATATCAGACATTGTCAGAGAAGTAACAGGAAGCAGAGTAAACAAAGTGTTTGTATCAGAAGTGACTGATTGGAGGTGAAAAAGCATTGACAGAATGGACAAATGGGCAAAGGTGAACCTGGTGGAATTTCATGAAGATGAATTATTCAAAAACTAAAACATCACAGCACACTTCAGGTGTTTTGTTTAAATTTAAGGGGATTGACCTGATGGAGTTGGGCAAGGCCTACCCCTTTAGTTCCACCCCTAAGGGTTGTATTAATGAGGTTGCCACAAGGAGGCAGGGTGAGTATCAGATTTTATTATGATTATTATACTTGATCGCCGTTTCCCATGTCAGTGAGGTAGTGCCAAGAAACAGATGAAGAAAGACCCATCCACTCTTGTACACACACTCACACACACACACACATACACATACATACACACACATACATACATATACATATCAACATTTACATACACATACACACATATACATATCAACATTTACATACACATACACATATTTACACTTCCTTGCCTTCATCCATTCCCAGCACCACCCTGCCCCACAATTAACAGCATCGTTACCCCATGTGTCAGCAAGGTAGTACCAGGAAAAGACGAAAAAAGGCCACATTTGTTCGCATTCAGTCTCTTGCTGAAACTTGACATCTTTCCCTAATTTCTAGCCTTATCACTTTTCACAGTCGCAGCACCTCGTAACTTCATTGGTTGTGATACTTTATTATCTAGTTCTTTCATACACGTTTGCCATGAGTTGGCACCAGGAAGAGACAAAGAAATGGTATCATTCACTCACATCCACTCTCCATTTGTCATGTATGATTTACTGACACCAAAACCCCATCCACAACCAGGTTCCTTAGACTTTTCTATTGTTTTCCTCAAAGTGTCAAATGTCCTGATTCAGCCCATTGACAGTGTTTTCCCTTGTATGCCACATGCCATAGTGTGCTCTATCCCTGGTATGCTTCACCTTCCTCCATGTTCAGGCCTTGAACCTTCAAAGCATCTTTCACTCCAACCTTCCACTACCTCCTTGGTGTCTCCCTTTCCTTTGTTTTCTCCACCTCTGAGATGTGTACTCTCTTGGTCATCCTTTTCTCACTTTCCCACTTGATATGATGAAATCC
This sequence comes from Panulirus ornatus, assembly GCF_036320965.1. Lineage (NCBI taxonomy): Eukaryota > Metazoa > Arthropoda > Malacostraca > Decapoda > Palinuridae > Panulirus > Panulirus ornatus. Next base: position 39,597,004 of record NC_092243.1, on the reverse strand, counting down.
TTTTAGTATACGTCTTCAGCTTTCCCTTACATACTCCTCTTGCTACCGCCTCTCTTAACCTTATTTATTATTCAATCAATCCACCTCATACTACATGCCCCTCATACATTTTATTCCAACAAGTTCACCCTGTTCTTTACATTTTTGTGTAAGGCCCATGCTTCACATCCATACAGCTCTGGGAGAACAACTATACAGGGATCTCTGTTTATTTGGTAATTTCGTTCTTAAAATTGGTAGGATAGATATAGAATGCATAAATCAATAATTTAGATAGAGATTAGGGGTTTCATTATTAACAAGGCAATGATGAATAATGAATATTATACCAGTGAGAAACTACTATATACACATACCAGGAAATATGAAATCCTATTGTACACACACTATATAATGAAGTATAGTTGATAAATGCCAAAAATTACAAACTTAATTCCAACACTTACATTTACTGCTGTTCCAGAATTCCTCACTGTTTCTGATGGAGAGGAAGGAGTTGCTAGGGAAGGGGGTCATCTGGGCTAGATGATGCTGTTGAAGATTGTGGCGATGGTTGAGTGGGTTTAGCTCTTACGTTGCTAGATGTTGATGGCTGGCCCTCCTTAAGAGTGTCCTTTTTCCTCAAAAGAAATCCAGCGTTGTCTGTTTAGCCATTATTATCATCCCTTGCTAGAATATATGAACTGCATTATGTGTTGGGGTCATCTTAATCAAATTTAGCAAGAGAAAGGTCAGTTTAGTGAAATGCTTCAGCTAACCTCTTGCTAGTGAGAGAATGCACTTGCTCAACTTGCCTGTCTTCTGCTCTCATCCTCCTAGCATTCCTTCTCCAACCGAAGAAAGTCTTCCTTCATGAGCTCTTTCTCATGTGATTGTAGCAACTCCTCCACATCACCCTCCTCAGCCTCAATAAAGCAAATTTTTTTTGCAATTTTCATATAAGCACACATTTTTGATATGTTGGTGTCAACATTGGAACCTTGGAATCCATGAACAAAGTGAGGGCAAATCTAGTGCCACACTTTGTTCAAACAAACCGTGATTTCCATCCATATGGATGCCTTGCCAGTGATCATGATGGCATCCCTGATGGTAAAGGACTTCCAAAATTCTTTCACAGTTATATGTCGTCGTCATGAGCACTGCAGATGTTCTCTATAAATAGGAGGCCTTGAAACTAGATATCACCCTCTGGTCCATTGGCTATATTAGAGATAGAGTGTTGGTTGGAAGAGAGACAACTTTGGTGATCTCATTACTGTCCTGTATTGAAGGTGGATGGCTAGTAGTATTAATAATACTGAATCTTAAATTCTTATTTGCATAGTACTCCTTCAGCTGTACACAGAGCTTTGTAGCAAAGTAATCCTTGAAGACTTTGCCTCTTATCCACCCCATTGGAATAAGATAATGATTGCCTATCTCAAATTTCTTCACAAAGAGTTTTGGGGTTTTCTAAACAATAGACCATTAATGGTTTAAGCTTGCAATCACCTTTGGCATTGCCCCTCCAAAGGATCGTGAGGTAATCCTTGGCAACTTTGAATCCTGATGCGGTCTTATCATGGAAAATGTATATCCTCAAAGGCTTTTGCTTCCAAGATAATCTGGTCTCATCCATATTAAGAATATTCTTAAGAGAATAACCACAATCCTCAGAGATGATGATGAGGGTTGCTGGGAAAGTTTTGGCTGTGATGATATCAGAAGTAGTAGCCTCAACAGTTAACTGTGGTGTTTCCTAAAATTTATGAACCAACCAGAACTTGCTCAAAATGTTTTTATTCTCCTTTTTCTGCTGCCAAGTCATCTTATATACTCCGAGCCTTTGCTCGTATCACAAGCATGCTGACAAGACCATATTCATGAGTCTTGTGCTTGATCCCCATGCTCATCCTTTGATCCATTCTTGGCACCCGTCTTGAACTTTTTTTCACCTTCACAAATAGTCTGTAAAGTAGATTTGGTGAGTCCAAGTGCAAGTTTGATATCAGCGGTATGTTCATATCTCTCATAATGTTTGAGCATATCTGTCTTAATCTCATTGGTGATGGCCTTAGGCTTCATAACACTGTTGCTACCTAGAGAGCTTAAAAGATGCTTTGGGGGCATGATGCAAGGGGCATAACAAATGCAGTGTACAGTATACTGCAGCACTAGATCCTGTAGCACTCCTTCACTATAGACTGTGTCTACGTACTGATGACTGCAAGGTGAGAGACTGCATGCCCACACCACATATATGTATGTTTCTTGTACGGTGCTGGCAATGCCACATTGCTGTGCTGCCAGCACAGTGGTAATTGCATTATTCCAAACATACACCACGTAAAAAACGTGTAAATGGACCATATACGTTATTCTGAATATTGCATAAATCAAACATGGGTGTATCAAGAGGTCCTTTCTATCAAACAGACCCATTTTTGCCTCTAAAGACAGTGACACTTCTTTTCCTCATAATGCTCATTGTGCCCTGTTCCTTTTCCCCATCCTAACCCACCCTACAGCTCGCTGCAGTTCCCTCGGTCCCATTCACTGCCAAATCCACTCCTTGGTATCGAAAGCACTTTCTTGAGATAATCTTCATTTAAATTTACATTCCAAATAATGTATCTCTTTTTACAGCTAAACCTAGTAACCTTGCTGCTTCTTACATTTATATATAACTTTCATACACATTCCCAAACTCGGACATCAGCTTCTGCTGTTTATTTGCATCTGCTGCTTGCACCATGTAATCAGCAGACAACTGACTTTTCCTCCAGGCACCCCCCACCCTAACAGACTGCATAGCAGCTCCTTTTTCCAAGACCCATGCATTTATCTCTTCAATACTTCGTCCATAAACTGGATAAAAGCCATGGTGACATCACACACCCCAGCCACAAGCTTGTCTTCACCTGGAACCACCCTCCCTCCCTCTTCAACAACTCAAACACCATACTTTCAAAAGCTTCTCGCTGTTTTTGATAGCTTTCTTCCCACACCATATACCAATAAGACCCTCCACAAAGTATATCTATTAACCCTGTCATATGCTTTCTCCATACCCATAAATGCCACTTACAGATCTTTCTGTTTCCCTCCAGTATTTCTCGCACATAATCTTCAAAACAAACGCCTGATCCTCACATCCTATACTGCCTGAAACCACGTTGTCCTCCCCAAATACTGTGTGTGTGTGTGTGCGTCACCACCCTCTTATTCACTACTTGTCCATACTACTTAACAGGTATGCTCAACAAACTTGTACCACCACCCTCTTATTCACTACTTGTCCATACTACTTAACAGGTATGCTCAACAAACTTGTACCTCAGTAATTTGAATGCTCATCTTTGTTCCCCTTAATTTTGTGCGTCCCATCAATCCTCAGGCACCTCACCATGATCCAAACATACGTTGAAAATCCAAACTAACCAGTCAGCAACATAGTTACTCCCTTTCTTAAGAAATTCAACTTTAGTACCATCCACCTCAGCCACCTTGCCACATTCAGTTTTAAACAAGAATCTTATAACCTCTTTGCTTTTCACTTTGCATACCTCCCTGATCCAAACACTACATCTACCACTTTCTCATCAAGCACATTCGACATGCCTTCAAAGTACTTGTTCTATCTCCTCTTGACCTCATCTCTGCCTGTTACCACTTCCCCATTTGCCCCTTTCATTTATGTATTACATTGCAATTTTTTTTCTTGCAGTATTAATTTCCATGCAAAAGTTATCTTATTCATTCTGAAGTTTGCCAATACTTGCTCACCTCAACTCTTAGTTGCCTATTTCTAGTCCCTGATACTACTTCTTGACCTCCCTCTTCTTTCCCTATACATCTCCCAGTAACTTGCACTCCTTTCCAATAAGTGCTGCCCATACACCTCCCTTCTCTCTTTCACTTGCAACTTGACTTTGTCATTCCAGCACTTTCTACCCTTTCTCAGATGCCCTCCTCCCACCTTCTACATGCCTTACACTTCTTTCGCATATTCCAGCACTACTTCACTAAATTCCTCCCATTCAATCACTCCACTAGCTTCATTCTACACTGTCTCTCAAGGTATCGCTTTACTCAAGCTTCTTTTCTAAGCTCTCATACTTTCACCACCCTCTTCTCACCCATATTATTCCTTTTCCCAGAGTTTCTTTTAAGTTTTTATCTTGGATTCCACCAGGAAATTACCAGACATCCCACAAGCTGCCCTCTCTGCACAGTCATATCCAAGAGCCTTTCTTTTGCACATCTGTCAATTAGTATGTAATTCATTGATCTACACTTACCATCTTTCATTCTCCATGTATATGTATGTATGTTCCTCTTTTTAAACCAGGTATTCTCAATCACCAGCTCTTTAACAGCGCACAGCTCCACAGTTTTTTGACCATTTACGTCACTGAAATACTTCATACTCTCCAATTATATCCTCATTTGCCAAAATACCCACTTTTGCATTCAAATGACCCATCACTAATACCCAATCTTTCACATTTAAATCACCCATTACTTATACCCAGTCTTCCCCATAAGAACTGCTGATGCTCACTCGGCTCTACCCAAAACGCTTGCCTAGGTTTAACCTTCTTGTGGCCAGGCGCATAAGCTCCAGTAATCACCATCTTTTCATACTCCAATTTCATTTTTAGCTGCATCATTTTGGGGCTCACTTCCTTACACTCTTTCACTCCTTCCCACAACTCTTTCAGCAGAAATACTTGCCCTTCCTTAGCTCTTATCCTCATGCTAACCCATAACCTCTAAGACATTCCCACACCATTCTTCCCTTTACCCTTACCCAGAACTAGAACATTCAGGTTTCTTTCCTCAAACATATTACCTATGTCCTTTCTTTTCATCTTGGGTACATCGAGATATAGTGACACCCCATCTTTGAGGAGGATACCGAGGAATTCAACCAGCAACAGACTGTTGGGTCTTTTCGAGGTTGTTTGTGATTGTGGAAGATATCAGAAACTCAAAGAATACTAGTATGGTAAAAGTTAGAAGGCACACACTTCAAAGAGAATATCATGAAAATTGTCATTTTGACTATGGAGGTGCAAATGAAACTATAGACTTGAAGTGAAATATTTATCGTTTATTCGTAAACGTAACTATGATGCTAGTTTTAACAACTCTACAAATCATTCCATATGTTAATCCTGTTTACGAAAAAGTACTTCGCCTCCTTCGAGGTAGATTATTTGCCCACAAGTTCGTATCCATTACTATGAGTAAAATCAGATGAATCAAGTCTTGGATAATTTGATAGATCAAGATTATCAAAGCCTATGATCATTCTGATGAATCAAGCCTTGGATAATTTGATAGATGAAGATTATCAAAGCCTATGATCATTCTGAATAATTGTTTTAGATCACCTCTTAATCTCTTTTCTAAGCTGAATAGATTCAAGTTATATAATTTCATATCCCAGGAATTTTTTTCTCAGTCTGGGAATCATTTATGTTGCTTGCCACTCTACTCTCTTAATTCTGTCTATCTCTTTTTTAAGTTGGATGACCAAACTTGAACACAATATTCAAGATGTGGATGAAATCGATGGATTGTAGAGTAAGGATGATTTCCTTGGACTTAGATTTGAAGGCTTTCCCTATGAAACCAAGAATTTTGTTCATGCTTTTCACTGCTTCTGTGCACTGCTTACTTGATTTTAGATCACCAGAAAGTATTACACCCGAGTCCTTTTCTTCATTTACCTTTTGGAGTTCAATAGACTTGATAATGCAGTTTGCCTTTTGTGTTTTCTACCAATATATAAAACTGCACCAGTTGATATTAGAATTCATTTGCCACTTATGAGCCCAGTTCATCTGTGCATCTTAAGTCAGTTTAAAGATGTAGACAATCAAGTTCATTTGTAGATTTCTTACCCAGCTGTATATCATCAGCAAATTTTGATATCTTGCAATGCAGCCTAGTATCAGTCATGTATATGAGAAAGAGAACTGGTCTTAAGACGGATTCTTGTGTGGCACCGCTCTACTTTTTACCTCGAACTGTTCTGAGGCTTGACCATTAATCACAACTCTTTGTTTACAGCCAAATAACCAGTATCCTATTTGCCTAAGTACAACCCTGTCAATACCCTGTGACTTAATTTTTGCGAGGAAACTTTGATACAGAACCTTATAGAAAGACTTGAGAGTCTAGATAGATAACATTGACTACTTTACTTTCATCCTGCATGTTGATCATGTCATAAAAGAAATCAAGCAGATTTGTCAATTGAGCAGTTTCATTGAAAACCATGCTGATAATCATTAAGTGGTGATCCTCTAAATGGTTTACAATTTTATTTTGAATGATGCTTTCCATAAGTTTTCCAGCTACAGATGTTAAACAAATAGAACAATGATTTCTAGGCAGTTACTTTTTACCTTTTTTGAATATTGGTGTTACATTAGCGAACTTCCATTCACCTGGAATTTTTCCTGTAGCAAGTGAACTATTGAAAAGGGCAGTAAGGGCTTGGCTACGTATCGCATTTTTTTCCTCTTTCATTTTTCTTTGATGAGACTTATCAGGGCCTACTGTTTTATTGTAATTTCATTTATTGCTGGAAGTATGTCTTTTGCTTTTGTCGCTTTATTGAAGAAGGTTCTCCTCGCGTTTCTGTGGAACTGGATTTGGGACATGGGTTGTCTTTCATCTTAAATACAGATACGAAAGTCATTTAAGAATTTTACCATGGCCTCATTGTCTTGAAACAAGTCAGTGTGTTCTGTAATTAATAGACCTATTTCTCTAGATAATGGCTCTCTTGCTTATAGCCTAACTTTAAAACTTCTTAGGGTTTCTTTTGCTATTTTAGACAATATATGCTTTGTCTTGTAACTCTCTTACTTTATCTGTGCAATTTACATATCTTACTCTGTCATGTTGAGTATTGGATTCTCCAGATTTCTTGTGTGCTTCTTTCATGACAAAGGCAATTTTTTGATTTGTTATTCCAGCAGCTTCTTTTGTTCCAACTTTTAGAACTTGAAATACAAAAGGGGAGGGTTTTCAGCCTCCAGCTCCTTCCCCTTGTGCTTTCTACAACATGCTAGGGAATACATGGGAAGTTTACTTTCTTCTCTATCCCCATTAACTCATTCGTGCTTAATACCATAATTTTATTTAATATACTTGATTGCCATTTCCCTTCATCAAGGTTGCACCAGGAAACAGACAAAGAACAACCCAACCACTCGTATACACATATTTTTTTGGCTCTGAGTGAAACGAAGCTCAAGGGTAAAGGGGAAGAGTGGTTTGGGAATGTTTTGGGAATAAAGTCAAGGGTTAGTGAGAGGACAAGAGCAAGGGAAGGAGTAGCACTACTCCTGAAACAGGAGTGGCAGGAGTATGTGATAGAGTGTAAGAAAGTAAACTCGAGATTGATATGGGTAAAACTGAAAGTCGATGTAGAGAGATGGGTGATTATTGGTGCATATGCACCTGGGCATGAGAAGAAAGATCATGAGAGGCAAGTGTTTTGGGAGCAGCTGAATGAGTGTGTTAGTAGTTTTGATGCACGAGACCGGATTATAGCGATGGGTAATTTGAATGCAAAGGTGAGTAATGTTGCAGTTCAGGGAATAATTGGTGTACATGGGGTGTTCAGTGTTGTAAATGGAAATGAAGAGCTTTTAGATTTATGTGCTGAAAGAGGACTTGTGATTGGGAATACCTGGTTTAAAAAGAGAGATATGAATAAGTATACGTATGTAATTGGGAGTGATGGCCAGAGTGTGTTATTGGATTACGTGTTAATTGATAGGCGCGTGAAAGAGAGACTTTTGGGTGTTAATGTGCTGAGAGGTGCAACTGCAGGGATGTCTGATCATTATCTTGTGAAGGTGAAGATTTGTAGAGGTTTTCAGAAAAGAAGAGAGAATGGTGGGGTGAAGAGAGTGGTGAGAGTAAGTGAGCTTGGGAAGGAGACTTGTGTTGTGTGAGGAAGTACCAGGAGAGACTGAGTACAGAATGGAAAAAGGTGAGAACAAAGGACATAAGGGGAGTGGGGGAGGAATAGGATGTATTTAGGGAAGCAGTGATGGCTTGTGCAAAAGATGCTTGTGGCATGAGAAGTGTGGGAGGTGGGCAGATTAGGAAGGGTAATGAGTGGTGCAATGAAGAAGTAAGATTATTATTGAAAGAGAAGGGAGAGGCATTTGGACGATTTTTGCAAGGAAATAATTCAAATGAGAGGGAGATGTATAAAAGAAAGAGGCAGGAGGTCAAGAGAAAGGTGCAAGAGGCAAAAAGGAGGGCAAATGAGAGTTGGGGTGAGAGAGTATCCTTTAATTTGAGGGAGAATAAAAAGATGTTTTGGAAGGAGGTAAATAAAGTGCATAAGAGAAGGGAACAAATGGGAACATCAGTGAAGGGGGCTAATGGGGAGGTGATAACAAGTAGTGGTGATGTGAGAAGGAGATGGAGTGATTATTTTGAAGGTTTGTTGAATGTGTTTGATGATAGAGTTGCAGATATAGGGTGTTTTGGTCGTGGTGGGGTGCAAAGTGAGAGGGTTAGGAAGAAGAATCTGGTAAATAGAGAAGAGTTAGTAAAAGCTTTGTGGAAGATGAAAGCCAGTGGGTTTGGATGGTATTGCAGTGGAATTTATTAAAAAAAAGTGGGTGACTGTGTTGTTGACTGGTTGGTAAGGTTATTTCATGTATGACTCATGGTGAGGTGCCTGAGGATTGGCAGAATAGTGCCATTGTTCAAAGGCAAAGGGGATAAGAGTGAGTGCTTAGATTGCAGAGGTATAAGTTTGTTGAGTGTTTCTGGGAAATTATATGGGAGGGTATTGATTGAGAGGGTGAAGGCATGTACAGAGCATCAGATTGGGGAAGAGCAGTGTGGTTTCAGAAGTGGTAGAGGATGTGTGGATCAGATGTTTGCTTTGAAAAATGTATGTGAGAAATACTTAGAAAAGCAAATGTATTTGTATGTAGCATCTAAGGATCTGGAGAAGGCATATGATAAGAGTTGATAGAGATGCTCTATGGAAGGTATTAAGAATATATGGTTTAGGAGGTAAGTTGTTAGAAGCAGTGAAATGTTTTTATCGAGGATGTAAAGCATGTGTACATGTAGGAAGAGAGGAAAGTGATTGGTTCTCAGGGAATGTTGGTTTGCGGCAGGGATGCATGATGTCTCCATGGTTTGTTTAATTTGTTTATGGATGGGTTTGTTAGGGAGGTGAATACAAGAGTTTTGGAAAGAGGGGCAAGTGTGTAGTCTGTTGTGGATGAGAGAGCTGCATGGGAAGTGAGTCAGTTGTTCTTCGCTGATGATACAGCACTGGTGGCTGATTCGGGTGAGAAACTGCAGAAGCTGGTGACTGAGTTTGGTAAAGTGTGTGAAAGAAGAAAGCTGAGAGTAAATGTGAATAAGAGCAAAGTTATTAGGTACAGTAGGGTTAAGGGACAAGTCTATTGGGAGGTAAGTTTGAATGGAGAAAACCTGGAGGAAGTGAAGTGTTTTAGATATCTGGGAGTGGATTTGCTAGTGTATGGAACCATGGAAGCTGAAGTGAATCATAGGATGGGGGAGGTGGCAAAAGTTCTGGGAGCGTTGAAAAATGTGTGGAAGTCGAGAATGTTATCTTGGAAAGCAAAAATGGGTTTGTTTGAAGGAATAGTGGTTCAACGATATTTTTTGGTTGCGAGGTGTGGGCTATAGATAGAGCTGTGCGAAGGAGGGTGGATGTGCTGGAAATGAGATGTTGGAGGACAATATGTGGTGTGAGGTGGTTTGATTGAGTAAGTAATGGAAGGGTAAGAGAGATGTGTGGCAATAAAGAGTGTGGTTGAGAGAGCAAAGAGGGTGTTTTGAAATGGTTTGGTCACATGGAGAGAATGAGTGAGGAAAGATTGACAAAGAAGACATATGTGTCAGAGGTGGAGGGAATGAGGAGAGGTGGGAGACCAAATTGGAGGTGGAAAGATGGAGTGAAAAAGATTTTGAGTGATCGGAGCCTGAACATACAGGAGGGTGAAAGGCTTGCAAGGAATAGAGTGAATTGGAAGGATGTGGTATACTGGGGTCAACGTGCTGTCAATGGATTGAACCAGGGCATGTGAAGCGTCTGGGTAAACCATGGAAAGTTTTTTGGGGCCTGGATGTGGAAAGGGAGCTGTGGTTTCGGTGCATTATACATGACAGCTAGAGACTGAGTGTGAACAAATGTGGCCTTTGTTGTCTTTTCCTAGCACTACCTCGCGCACATCACATGCGGGGGGAAGGGGTGTTCATTTCATGTGTGGCGGGGTGGCGACAGGAATGAATAAGGGAAGACTGTATGAATTATGTACGTGTGTATATATGTATGTGTTTGTGTGTGTATATATATGTATACGTTGAGATGTATAGGTATGTATATGTGAGTGTATGGATGCGTATGTATATACATGTGTATGTGGGTGGGTGGGGCCATTCTTTCATCTGTTTCCTTGCGCTACCTCGCTAACACGGGAGACAGCGACAAAGTATAATGAATATAAATAAATAAGTACTTTGTCGCTGTCTCCCGTGTTAGCGAGGTAGCGCAAGGAAACAGACGAAAGAATGGCCCAACCCACCCACATACACATGTATATACATACGCGTCCACACACTCACATATACATACCTATACATTTCAATGTATACATACATATCCATACACAGACATATACATATATACCCCTGTACATATTCATTCTTGCTGCCTTCATCCATTTCTGTTGCCACCCCACCACACCTGAAATAGCACCCCTCTCCCCCATACGCATGTGAGGTAGTGCTAGGAAAAGACAACAATGGGCACATTTATTCACATTCAGTCTCTAGCTGTCATGTGTAATGCACCAAAACCACAGCTTCAATTCACATCCAGGTCCCACAAAACTTTCCATGGTTTACCCCAGACGCTTCACGTGCCCTGGTTCAATCCATATGCACATATGTATGCATAAACACCCATGTACGCACATATACATTTTCATACATATCAACGTATATGCATATACATGCGCATACACAGACACATACATGTGTAAATATTCATACTTGTCTTCATCCATTTTTGGCACTATCCTGCCCCACAGGAAACGGCATCGCTACCTCCTGCTTCAGGGAGGGAGTACCAGAAAAACAGACAAAAAAGGCTGCATTCTTTCACACTCATTCTCTAGCTGTCATGTGTAATGCATTGAAACCAGACCTTCCTATCCACATCCAAGCCCCACAGACCTTTCCATGGTTTACCCCAAATGTTTCACATGCCCAGGTTCAATCCATTAGCAGCACGTCGACCCCAGTATGCCACATTGTTCCAGTTCATTATTCCTTGCATGCCACTCACCCTCCTGTATGTTCAGGCCCTGATTGCTCAAAATCTTTTTCACTCCATCCCTCCACCTCCAATTTAGTCTCCTGCTTCTCCTTGTTCCCTCCACCTCTGACACATATATCCTCTTTGTCAATCTTTCCTCACTCATTCCATATGTCCAAACCATTTCAACACACCCTCTTATGATATCTCAACCTCACTTTTTTCACACATATTGTCCTCGGACATCTCATTTTCAACACATCCACCCTCCTCCGTACAACCCATGCCTCGCAACTATATGATATTGTTGGAACTACTATTCCTTCAAACATAACATTCTCTCCTTGCAAACATTCTTCAGTGCTCCCAGAACCTTTGCCCCCTCCCCCACCCTGTGACTTGCTTTTGTTTCCATGGTTCCAGTCACTGCCAAGACCACTCCCAGATATCTAAAACACTTCACTTCCTCCAATTTTTCTCCATTCAAACTTGCATCCCAATTAACTTGTTCCTCAACCCTGCTGAACCTAATGACTTTGCTCTTATTCACATTTACTCTCAACTTTCTCCTTTCACACAGTTTTCCAAACTCAGTCACCAACCTCTGCAGTTTCTCATTCAAATCAACCACTAGACCTATATCATCAACAAACAGCCACTGACTCTCTTCCCAGGCCCTCACATCCCAAACAGACTGTATACTCACCCCTCTTTCTAAAACTCTTGCATTTATCCCCCAAACCACCACATCCATAAACAAATCATACAACCATGGAGACATCACACTCCCCAGCCACAGACTGACCTTCGTTGGGAGCCAGTCACTCTCCTTACTTCCTGCTTGTACACATGCCTTACATCCTTGATAGAAATTTTTCACTTTTTCAAGCGCTTACTTCTCAGCAATAGACCATCCACAAAGCATCTCTGTCAACTCTATCATATGAATTCTCCAGATCCTTAGATGCCACCTACAAATTCATCTGTTTATCAAAATATTTCTTGTGCACATTCTTCAAGGCAAACATCTGATGCTCTGTACATGCCTTCACCATCTCAGTCAATACCCTCCCATAAGATTTACCAGGAATACTCGACAAACTTATGTCACTGTAGTTTGAACATTTGCCTATATCCCCTTTGCCTTTGTACAGTGGCACTATACATGCTTTTAGCCAGTCCTAAGGTACTTCACCATGATCCATACATACACTTAATATCCTTACCAACACAAGTCACCCCTTTCTTAATGGATTCAACTGCAATACCACCCAAACATGCCGCCTTGCCAGATTTCATCATCTTCAAGGCTTTCACCACTTCCTCTCTGTTCTCCAAACTGCTCTTCCTAACCCTCTCTTTTCACACACCACCCCAACCAAAATACCCCACATCTGCCACTCTATCATCAAACCCATTCAACAGACCTTCAAAATACTCACTCCATCTCCTCACCTCATCACTATCTGTTATCACTTCCCCCTTGCCCCCTTCACCGAATTTCCCTTTTGTTCTCTTATCTTTTTCACATTATTTATCTCCTTTCAAAGCATCTTTTTATTCTCCCTAAAGTTTAATGATACTATCTCACCCCATATTGCATTTCCCCTCTTTTTCAACCCTTGCACCTTCTTGACCTCTTGCCACTTTCCTCTATATATCTCCCAGTCATTGGCACTGCTCCCTTGTGAGTGTCATCCAAACACCTCTCTTTTCTCTTTCACTAAGAACTTTACTTCTTCATCCCACTACTTGCTACCCTTTCTAATCTGCCCACTGCCTTCCTTTCTCATGCCACTTGCATCTTTTGCAGATGCCATCACTGCTTCCTTAATACATCCCATTCCTCACTCACTCCCCTTATGTTATTTGCTCTCACCTTTTGCCATTCTACACTCAATCTCTCCTGGTATTTCCTCACACAAGTCTCCTCTCCAAGCTCACTTTCTCATACCATTCTTTTCTCACCAACATTCTCTCGTTTCTTGAAAACTTCGTCAAATCTTCACCTTTTCCCCCAAAAGATAGTGATCAAGCATCCCTCTAGCTGCCTCTCAAAGCACAGTAACATCCAAAAGTCTCTCTTTTACATGCCTATCAATTAACACGTAATTCAATAATGCCCTTTGACCATCTCTCCTACTTCATATTTTACTTATGTATATCTCTCTTTTTAGATCAGGTATTCCCAATCACCAATCTTTTACCAGTGCGAAAATCCAAAAGCTCTTCATCATTTCCATTCACAAACAGAAATACCCCATGCACACCAATTATTCCAACTGCCACATTACTCACCATGGCATTTAAATCACCCATCACTAATATCCGGTCTCATGCACCAGAGCTGCTGACATTCATGAATCAAGCAAAGTCAGAGACCATCTTAGATGCAACCATTGATAAGGTAGTGCAGAAATACAAAGATGTGTTTGGTGGATTGGGATGACTAGAGGGTGAATTGCATCTAGAGGTTGATTAAAAAATTAGACCATTGTCTCATCCACCCTGTAAAGTGCCTGTTGCTCTGAGAGTTGGATTAAAATGTGAATTGGAGGACATAGAAAAGGAAGGTGTAATCATCAGAGAAAGTAGTACCACAGATTAGGTTAACAGTATGGTTATTGTGGATAAAGGAAGTGAATTAAGAATATGCCTAGATCCATGAGATTTATCCACTACCTACAATTGAGGAAATATCCAGGTTAGCAGATGCTTAGGTGTTTTCTGCATTAGATGCCATTAAGGGGTTTTGGCAAATATAACTAGATGAAGAGTTTTCCAAATTGCTTGTATTTAACACTTGTTTTGGTAGATACAGATATTTATGTCTTTCCTTTAGGATGAGTCCAGCTTCAGAAATCTACCAGAGGTACATGCATGAATTGTTTGAGGATCGTGATGGAGTTGAAATTATAATGGATGACATTAGTTGAAGAGATGACAGGAAAGAAATTTAGAGTTGAACTGTGCAAAACTTAAAACTGAGCAGGTAGAACATATTGGCGATGTATTAACAGCGGAAGGTAGATACTACAAGTAATTTTTCAACTCCTAAGGATAAGCGAAAGTTGCTTTCCTAGGAATGATAAACTACTTGGGAAAGTTTGTTCCCAATATGTCTGAAATAGGAGAACATCTGAGAAGGTTACTGGAGAAAAACATGTGAATTTAAATGGGATGAACCACAGGAGAAATGCTTTCTGAAACTAGAAAATTGTTTGTGAAGCACCAGTTTTGAGGTATTATGATGTATCTAAGCCTGTAACCTTGACTGTTGATGCCTCAGGGTATGTTGTGAGTTTATATTCTTCAGGAAGCTCACCCTGTTACCTATGCTGTCAAGTCCCTTACTAAAACTCAAGGAAAGTATGCTCAAATTGAAAAGTTGTTGGCCATTGTTTTTGGAGCTGAGAATTTTCATTATCTGCATGGGATAAGTAAAGTAGTTGCAGAGACTGATCATAAACCCTTAGAGAGTATTTTTAAGAAGTCCTTGTCATCTGCTCTTCGAAGATTACAGAGAATGCTTCTCAGACTCCAGAAATATTCTTTAGAGGTACATTATAAGAAAGGGAAGGACATGCATGTAGCAGATACTCTGAGTAGTCAGCTGGGCTGAAGAAGTGCAAAATGATCTAGAAGGTTCAGGTAAATCTAGTAACTCATGAACAGCTAGACACTATAGGTATAAGCTTGAAGGTTCTTAAAGTTTGGACTAAGGAAGATAATGTATTGCAGATGCTTAAAGAATTTGCATTAGAGGGATGGCCTGATTGTAAGAGAGAGAGACTCCAGTAGAAATCCATGCCATTTGGAATTATAGAGATAAATTATGTAGATGGAATGCTCCATAGAATGAACAGAATTATAGTGCCTAAGGAACTAAATAACGTCCTCAAACTTGTTCATAAATCTTGTCAAGGTATAGAAAAGTCTGTAAGGAGAGCAAGAGATCTTGTGTACTGGCCTGGAATGGGGAATGCACTTAAGGACATGATTAGTGCTTGTGACACCTGTAATGCTTATAGTAACCACCAAGCAAGGAGACCATTGATGCCTCATGAAGTCCATAAACTCCCTTGGCAAAATCTTGGAGCTGATTTGTTTGAGATGAAAGGGAAGAGGTACCTGTTGCTTGTTGAATATTACAGCAAATATATTGAGTTTGACTTGTTAGAAAATACTAATTCTAGGACTGTTGTGAAATACTGTATCATTTTGCTAGGCATGGAATACCTCAAGACTATACACAATTCACAGCTTTAGAATTTAACAAATTCTGTAACTCATATGGAATAGACCACATGACTTCATCCCCCTATTATCCAAAAAGTAATGGTCTGGCAAAAAAAAAAAGTGTACAGACAGTAAAGAAGCTGATGAAGAAGGCAGCCAAAGAGGGCAAGGATCCTTCTCTAAATGTGCTGGATTATAGAAATACTACTGTTGTGGAGACAGCCAGCCCCAGTCAGTTACTGTTTGGGAGGAGAACATGAACCACACTCCCACTTCTGCAGCCCTGTTACGACCAGAGACACAAGACCCACTGTCTGTCAGACACCTACTTCAAGACTCACAAGATAGGCAGAAACTTTGATAAAGGCTCTAAGCTATTGCCTGAACTGGAAGAGGGAAATGTGGTTAGGATCAATGGTGACATAAGCAAAGACTTAAAAAAGGGTATAGTGGTTGCTCCTATATCATATTTGGTTCAGAATAGTGATGGTCAGATTTACAGGAGAAATAGGCAGCAACCACATAAGACAGCAGAAAGCCCAAATTCTTTAAAACATGCCAGTGGTTATGATGAACTAACTGATGTATGTGCTGTGACACCAGGAATCAACAGTAGACGAGCTGAATTGGAAGAAATGACAAGTGCAGTGGACACAAATGGGGAATGTACACCAAAGAGGAGTAAGCATGATTCCAGTGAGGCTAGAACATCTAAAGGTAGACTAGTACAACCCCCTAAGAGGTTAGTTATATAGATTTATGATGTAAAGAAACCTTTTTACATTGCATATTTATGAGTAATGTAGTGCAGTTTGTTTGGTGTTGTTTTGTTATGGGGAAAGATTTGATGATAATTATTTCAGTTCATAAAGACTTGTCATGATGCATGGGATTAAGGTGTGATTATGTTTTTCTTGGAATAATAACAGTTGCTTGGCACCACTTATGGAAATGATGATTCTCTCAATCCCTCTGCCTTCTTCACCTTCAAACTACATTGACATGGCACATATTACATACAGTATTATGTTACTGCAAAATCTATGCTTGGCTGTATACCTTCTTCCTGATATATGTATTGTTTATTCATATTGATTTCTTTCCTTTGACAGGGGCTAATACAGAGGCTACTCCAGAGGAAGATATTAGTGACCTTCCTTTATACGATGAAAATCTTTCTTCTCCATGGAAAAAAATAACTAAGAAGTCTTCATCAGTACCCAGGGAAAGGATGGAAGAGTTTAAAAAAGCATCAGTGGCTCCTAAGAAAGATGTTGATCCAAATTTCTCAACACCACCAGTCTTTGCAGGGGAAGATGTTAACTCAGATGGACAGCAGTTGTCTGTTTCTGAATTAAAAGATCATGAGAATAATGAGGAATGTAATGAAGAGACCATAGCATATCTAAATCACTTGCCAGCCCCACAGCCTTCTATATCTGTCAGTGAGCAAAGTGCCACATCTAATGATGCTTCTAGTTTCTCATCAGATCATTCTTCCACAGCAAGAGAGACAACTTCAACCATCTCAGTTTCTTCTGAGTCACCCAGCGGACCCAAAGAAAATTCAATTCAGGAGGAAGATGCTTCCAAGCCAGACTCTGTAAATTCTGAGAATGAAGGTAGACTCAGTCCAGGAGTATTATTAGTACTTATATTGTTAGTGACTTTCATAATTACAGTAGTTGTTGGGTTTTTGAAGATGTCTGGTTTTGAGGGGATTCCAAGAGACAAGATGGATTCTGCAGCTCAGCATGGTGAGGATATTTTTCATTAACTGAAAGATTAAGCAGCAAGTTTGTATTTGAGAGACATTGTCACTTGTTTTGAAAATATTTTATGTTGAACTTTTTAGTTTATTTCAAGAATTAGAAAAGGTTAAGGGTCATACATGAAACCATCCTATTCTGGCAGCCAACTTTCAGTTTTTTTACTTACCCCATTTTGCTAGGTATTTTATTATTCTTTGCTCATCCACGGAATGTTTGATGATATATAGGTGGGTATAGAGCTCTTACCTAGGGGATGAATAAGAAAAGTGGAAAAATACATGGTTGCCAAAGAATCATAAAGATGAATATAAGCATGATTAAGATGTCATTTTATATGTTCTCAGACGAGGAATCATGTGGTAACATTGTGCAAAAAATAAAGAATAAAAAGTTTTTGTTGTGTATGTACAAAATGGGGCAGTCTCCAAATCAAAAAGTTAATTCTTTTTAAGTTAATAAAAATGTAGTTGGTGTACCTGGTATTTTTTCCCCCCATAGTGGACCAAACAATGATTCTGATTGCCTTTTGGTATTCATTGACTATATTCATCCTTTCTTAGTCATCTGACTGTTTAACTCTTGAACCCTTCAAATGAAGTAATAGAAGCACTCATTGTGAAGATTGAAAACCCAAACTTAGTTATTCCATCAATGTATACACCACCTAATGCAAAGCCTTATGGATTTATGGGCAAAGCACTCATTGTCAGGATTGAAAACCCAAACCTGGTCATTCCATCAATGTATATACCACATGATGCAAAACCTTGTTGATTTATGGTAAAAATAAGAAACATAGAACCATGTCTTGATGTCCTTAGAAACTGAAAGGCAAATCAGCTTGTCTTAGAAGATTTCAACCTACCACACATTAAATGGAGAAAGATAGGAAATGAAATTGTGGAAAGTGCTGTCATTGGAAGTGGCACGGATGAACAGCTGCAGAAAAGAGTTATTCAGAGTGTGATATGTTCTCCCTCGGCCAAAAAATAACAAAACCAATCAGAGGAAATAACATATTGGATTTCACAAATAATGTTGATCAAATATGTGATGTTACCATACCTACAATGTGTAGCAGACCAGATAGGCTGTTGTGGCTATGTAGGCCTATGAGCTGTGGCTTCCAACAGCCCAGGCTGTGTTGGAGACCTCTGAAGACTCCTCAATGTCACTAGGGTTTCATCACCACAAGAAGATTGCAAGACAATCATTGCAAGGGAATAGGTTGATGATTTGTGATTTAGCAATGGTATGGGGATAAGGAGGAGAGAATTCTACCCACATATTTCCTAAGTGTCATAGAAAGCAAGAAGATGGAACAGAAGTAGCCAAGTGAGGAGTGCTTGTTCTCATCGAAGGCTTAGGATGGGATATCTGTATGTGTGTATGTAACCAATATGAGAAGAAAAGAGAGAAAGGTAATATATATGATAAAAGGCATATGATAGAGTTGATAGAGATGCTCTGTGGAAGGTATTAAGAATATATGGTGTGGGAGGCAAGTTGTTAGAAGCAGTGAAAAGTTTTTATCGAGGATGTAAGGTATGTGTACGTGTAGGAAGAGAGGAAAGTGATTGGTTCTCAGTGAATGTAGGTTTGCGGCAGGGGTGTGTGATGTCTCCATGGTTGTTTAATTTGTTTATGGATGGGGTTGTTAGGGAGGTGAATGCAAGAGTTTTGGAAAGAGAGGCAAGTATGAAGTCTGTTGGGGATGAGAGAGCTTGGGAAGTGAGTCAGTTGTTGTTCGCTGATGATACAGCACTGGTGGCTGATTCATGTGAGAAACTGCAGAAGCTGGTGACTGAGTTTGGTAAAGTGTGTGAACGAAGAAAGTTAAGAGTAAATGTGAATAAGAGCAAGGTTATTAGGTACAGTAGGGTTGAGGGTCAAGTCAATTGGGAGGTAAGTTTGAATGGAGAAAAACTGGAGGAAGTAAAGTGTTTTAGATATCTGGGAGTGGATCTGGCAGCGGATGGAACCATGGAAGCGGAAGTGAATCATAGGGTGGGGAGGGGGCAAAAATCCTGGGAGCCTTGAAGAATGTGTGGAAGTCGAGAACATTATCTCGGAAAGCAAAAATGGGTATGTTTGAAGGAATAGTGGTTCCAACAATGTTGTATGGTTGCGAGGCGTGGGCTATGGATAGAGTTGTGCGCAGGAGGATGGATGTGCAGGAAATGAGATGTTTGAGGACAATATGTGGTGTGAGGTGGTTTGATTGAGTAAGTAACGTAAGGGTAAGAGAGATGTGTGGAAATAAAAGAGCGTGGTTGAGAGAGCAGAAGGGGGTGTTTTGAAATGGTTTGGGCACATGGAGAGAATGAGAGAGGAAAGATTGACCAAGAGGATATATGTGTCGGAGGTGGAGGGAACGAGGAGAAGTGGGAGACCAAATTGGAGGTGGAAAGATGGAGTGAAAAAGATTTTGTGTGATCGGGGCCTGAACATGCAGGAGGGTGAAAGGAGGGCAAGGAATAGTGAATTGGATCGATGTGGTATACCGGGGTTGACGTGCTGTCAGTGGATTGAATCAGGGCATGTGAAGTGTCTGGGGTAAACCATGGAAAGCTGTGTAGGTATGTATATTTGCGTGTGTGGACGTATGTATATACATGTGTATGGGGGTGGGTTGGGCCATTTCTTTTGTCTGTTTCCTTGCGCTACCTCGCAAATACAGGAGACAGCGGCAAAAAAAAAAAAAAGGGAACCTGAATGTTCTATCTCTGAGTGAAGTAAAGCTCAAGGGGATGAGGGAAGAATGGTTTGGGAATGTCATAGGGGAGAACTCAGAAGTTGGTGAGTTGGCCAGAGCCAAGGCGTGGTAGCTCTATTGTTGAAGTAGGAGTCATGGGAGTGTGTGAAAGAGTGTAAGGAAGTGAGCTCCAGATTGATGGGCAGAAATGAAACTGGATTATGAGAGATGGGTGATTATTAGTGGTTATTTATGTGGCCACAAAAAGAAAGCTGAAGAGAGGTTAGTTTTATGGGAATAACTGAACAAGTGCATCACCAGTTGTGATGCAAGGACAGTGCATTAGAAATAGGTGATTTAAATGCGAAAGAGAGAAATGTGGCAATTGAGGATATAATTGGAGGGCATGGGTTAATCAGTAAGGTGAATGGAAATGGTTAGCAGCTTGTAGAGTTGTGCTGATACAGGTCCTGTGATTGAGAATACTTGGTTTAAAAAAGGACATAAGCATGTGTGGGTGAGTGGGAAAGATGGTTCACAGGCAATATTGGATATGTCTAATTGATTGGCTTGCAAAAATGAGCTGTGAATGTTCTGGTGAGATGTCTGGTGGAGGTGAGGGTGAAGATTTGCAGTGGTTTTTGGAAAAAAGGAAATGTTATTGGTGAGAAGAGGATGGTGAAAGTGAGTGAGCTTGAAAAAGAGAACTTAGAAAAAATACTTAGATTGACGAGAATAGCAAAAGGTGGGAGTATAAAAAAGGGCATGGGTGAGCAATGGGAGGCATTAATGGAAGCATGGTGAGACTAGTATGTAGCATGCAGAAGGTGGGAGGTGAACATGTTGGAAAGAGCAGTGAATGGTGGGATGACAAAATAAACCCTCCCCTCCTTGTATTTCACTTTCTAAAAGGGGAAACAGAAGGAGTCAAGCGGGGAGTGCTCATTCTCCTCTAAGGCTCAGATTGAGTGTCTGAATGTGTGGATGTAACCAAGACAAGAAAGGAGAGAGAGGTAGTATGTTTAAGGAAAGAAACCTGGATGTTTTGGCTCTGAGTGCACGAAGCTCAAGGGTAAAGGGGAAGAATGGTTTGGAAAAGTCTTAGGAGTAAAGTCAGGGGTTGGTGAGAGGACAAGAGCTAAGGAAGGAGTAGCAATACTCCTGAAGCAGGAGTTGTGGGAGTGTGTGACAGAGTGTAATAAAGTAAATTCTAGATTAATGTGAGTAAAACTGAAAGCGGAAAGAGAGAGAGAGAGAGAGTGCGATGATTATCGGTGCTTATGCACCTGATAATGAAAAGGAAAATTAGAGGCAAATGTTTTGGGTGCAGCTGAGTGAGTGTGTCAGCAGGTTTGATGCACGAGACCGGGTATTAGTGATGGGTGACCTAAATGTGAAGGTGAGTAATGTGGCAGTTGAGGGTATAATTGGTGTACATGGGGTGTTCAGTGTTGTCAATGGAAATGGTGAAGAGCTTGTGGATTTGAGAGCTGAAAAAAGACTGGTGTTTGAGAATACCTGGTTTAAAATGAGAGATATACATGAATATACGAATGTGAGTAGGAGAGATGGTTAAAGGGCGTTACTGAATTACGTGTTAATTGATATGCGTGCAAAAGAGACTTTTTGATGTTAATGTGCTGAGAGGGACAGCTGGGGGGGATGTCTGATCACTGTCTTGTGTAGGCAAAGGTGAAGATTTGTAGAGGTTTTCAAAATATAAGAGAAAATATTAGGGAGAAGAGAGTGGTGAGAGTAAGTGAGCTTGGAAAGGAGACTTTTGTGAGGAAGTACCGGGAGAGATTGAGTGTAGAATGGCAAAAGGTGAGAGAAAATGACGCGAGGAGAGTGGGTGAGGAATGGGATGTATTTAGGGAAGCAGTGATGACTTGCCCAAAAGATGATTGTGGGATGAGAAAGGCGGGAGGTGGGCAGATTAGATAGGGTAGTGAGTGGTGGGATGAAGTAAAGTTGTTAATTAAAGAGAAAAGAGAGGTGTTTGGACACTACTTACAAGGAGGGAGTGCAAGTGACTGGGATGTGTAAAAGAAATTGGCAGATCAAGAGGAAGGTGCAAGGGTTGAAAAAGAGGGCAAATGAGAGTTGAGGTGAGAGAGTATCATTAAACTTTAGGGAGAATAAAGAAATGTTTTGAAAGGAAGTAAATAACATACCTTAGACAAGAAAACAGATGGGAACATCGGTGAAGGGGGCAAGGGGAGGAAGTAATATCAGTTAGTGATGAAGTGAGGAGATGGCGTGAGCATTTTGAAGGTTTGTTGAATGTGTTTGACGATAGAGTGGCAGGTGTAGGGTGCTTTGGTCGGGGTGGTGTGCGAAGTAATAGGGTCAGGGAGAATGGGTTGGTTAAGAGAGAAGAGGTAGTGAAAGCTTTGCAGAAGGTGAAATCGGCAATGAAGGGTTTGGATGGTATTACAGTTGAAACTATTAAGAAAGGGGATGACTGCGTCGTTGGTTGGTTGTCAAGGATATTCAGTGTATGTATGGATCATGGTGAAGTGCCTGAGGATTGGCGGAATGCGTGCATAGTACCATTATACAAAAGCAAAGGGGATAGATGTGAGTGTTCAAACTGCAGAGGCATAAGTTTGTTAAGTATTCCTGGAAAATTAAATGGGAGGGTATTGATTTAGAGGGTAAAAACATGTATAAAACATCAGACTTGGGAAGAGCAGTGTGGTTTCAGAAGCGGTAGAGGATGCGTGGATCAGGTGTTTACTTTGAAGAATATATGTGTGAGAAATACTTTGAAAAATAGATGGATTTGTATGTAACATTTATGCATCAGGAGAAGGCATATGGTAGGGTTGATAGAGATGCTTTGTGGAAGGTCTTAGGAGTATATGGTGTCAGAGGTAAGCTACTAGAAGCAGTGAAAAGTTTTTACCAAGGATGTAAGGCACGTGCACGTGTAGGAAGAGAGGAGAGTGATTGGTTCCCAGTGAAGGTCGGTCTGTGGCAGGGGTGTGTGACGTCCCCGGTTGTTTTGTTTGTTTAATTTGTTTGTTTTAATTTGTTTGTTTGATTTGCTTAAGGAGGTAAATGCAAGAATTTTAGAGAGAGGAGCAAGTATGCAGTCTGTTGGGATACAAGGGCCTGGGAACTGGGAACAGCTCTTGGTGGCTGATTCTAGGGAGAAACTGCGGAAGTTGGTGACTGAGTTTGGATAAGTGTGTGAAAGGAGAACGTTGAGAGTAAATGTTAATAATAACAAGGTTATTAAGCTCAGAAGGGTAGAGGAACAAGTTAATTGTTATGTAAGTTTGAATGGAGAAAAATTGGAGGAAGTGAAGTGTTTTAGATATCTGGGAGTGGACTTAGCAGTGAATGGAACCATGGAAACGGAAGTGAGTCACAAGGTGGGAGAGGGGATGAAGATTTTGGGAGTGATTGAGAATGTATGAAAGGAGAGAACGTTATTTTGGAGAGCAAAAATGGGTAAGTTTAAAGGAATAGTTGTTCCACGAATTTTATATGGTTGCGAGGCATGGGCTATAGATAGGGTTGTACGGAGGAGGGCGCATATGTTGGAAATGAAATGTTTGAGGACAGTGTGTGGTGTGAGGTGGTTTGATCAAGTAAATACTTAAAGGTTAAGAGAGATGTGTGGTAATAAAAAGGTTGTGGCTGAGAGAGCAGAAGAGGGTGTGTTGAAATGGTTTGGACATATCAATAAAATGAGTGAGGAAAGGTTGACAAAGAGGATATCTGTGTCAGAGGTGGAGGGAAGAAGGAGAAGCGGGAGACCAAACTGGAGGTGGAAGGATGGAGTGAAAAAAGACCTCGAGCGATCCGGGCCTGAACATTCAGGAGGGTGAGAGGCGTGCAAGGAATAGAATGAATTTGAGCGATGTCGTATGCTGGGGTCGACATGCTGTCAGTTCACTTAACCAGAGCATGTGAAACATCTGGGGTAAACCATGGAAGTGTCTGTAGGGCTTGGATGTGGATAGGGAGCTGTGGTTTTCATGTATTGCACATGACAGGTAGAGACTGAATGTGAACGAATGTGGCCTTTTTTGTCTGCTTTCCTGGTGCTACTTCGCTGAAGCAGATGGTAGCGATGCTGTTTCCTGTGGGGTGGGGTAGCGCCAGGAATGGATGAAGGCAAGCATGTATGTATTGGAAAGGATCACAATTTGGCGCGTTATCAAGTATATTCCTATGAGTCCACGGGTAAATGAAACGCGATAAATTCCCAAATGCACTTTCGTGTAATAATCATATCATCTGGGGAGACACAAGAGAGAAATATGTCAGTTGATATACAACGGAGAAACGTAGCTAGGACACTATTTGGTAAACAAGTGACTGTCCGAATGGGGGTTGGGTGCGTCCAAGACTGACAACGAACGTATAATAAACTTATTATGTGGAGCAGAAGGGTAATTGTTTACAAATTTTATCAACAATAAAGCTAACCAATTTGTATTGATCTTCACTAATATTAAGGTTATAATTCTACGTGTATTTAATGATAGAAGGTTCAATTATGTTTCTCGTGTTACTGGAGTTAGAGTTAATACTTAAGATGACATTACTCCAGTCAATACAGTGATCATAGTTTTTAACGTGATTAAACAAGACATTTGATTCTGGTCCTGTTCTTGTACTATACTTATGTTGCTTAAGTCTAACAGAAAGATCCTAACCAGTCTGCCCAACATAAAACTTATCAATTTCTGCATGACACTTTATAGATGCATCCAGGAGAACTTTCTTGTGAGTTC
This sequence comes from Panulirus ornatus, assembly GCF_036320965.1. NCBI lineage: Eukaryota > Metazoa > Arthropoda > Malacostraca > Decapoda > Palinuridae > Panulirus > Panulirus ornatus. The sequence goes on along the minus strand of NC_092243.1, from coordinate 39,572,218 downwards.
CTGATTAAGATATTCTTTATAGTATTATTGTTGCTGAAGGCAACATTAACATTAAAGGATTTAAGTAACATGGGAAGTAAAGTAAAATCATTATTGAAAGGGAAAACTAAAAGATTCTTGGTGTCAATGAGAGGTTTGCGTTCAACTATATAATATATATATATATATATATATATATATATATATATATATATATATATATATATATATATATATATATTATATATATATATATATATATATATATTATTATTATTATTATTATTATTGTTATTATTATTATTATCAATATATATGTATTTAGGGAAGCAGTGATGACGTGCAAAAGATGCATGTGGCGTGAGAAAGGCGGGAGGTGGGCAGATTAGATAGGGAACTGAGCGTGGAATGAAGTAAGGTTGTTAGTGAAAGAAGAACAAGAGGCGTTTGGACGATATTTGAAAGGAAGTAGTGCAAATGACTGGGAGATGTATAAAAAAAAGCTGCAGGAAGTCAAGAGAAAGGTGCATGTGTTGACAAAGAGTGCAAATGAGAGTTGGGGTGAGAGTGTATCATTAGATTTTGGGAAGAATAAAAAGATGTTTAGGAAGGAGGTAAATGAGGTGCGTAAGACAAGAGAACAAATCGGTACATCGGTGAAGGAGGCAAGTGGGTAAGTAATAATAGGTACTGATGAAGTGAGATGGAGTGAGTATTTTGAAGGTTTGTTGAATGTGTTTGATGACAGAGTGGCAGATATAAGTTGTTTTGGTCGAGGTGGTGTGCTAAGTGGGAGAGTCAGGGAGAATGGTTTGGTTAAGAGAGAAGAGGTAGTGAAAACTTTGAGGAAGATGAAATCTGGCAAGCAGCGGATTTAGATTGTATGACGTTCCCTCCTTCCACATTCTTCATTGCTCCCAGAACCTTCACCCCCTCCCTCACCCTGTGACTCACTTCCGCTTCCATGATTCCATTTGTTGCTAAGTCCACTCCCAGATATCTAAAACACTTCACTTCCTCCAGTTTGTCTCCATTCAAACTTATATCTCAATTTACTTGTCCGTCAACCTTAGTATATGTAAGAGAAAACAGCAGGAGTCAAGAGGAAGGTGCAGGGGTTGAAAAAGAAACCAAATGAGAGCTGGGATGAGTGAGTCAGTAAAATGTTTTGGAGAGAGATTATTAATGTGAGGGAAAACAAGTAAACAAATGGGAATGTCAGTGAAGGGTCAAATGAAGAATTGGTAACAGATTGAAATGAGATGAGGAAACTGAATGAATATTTTGAAGGACTGTTGAATGTGTTTCAGGATAAGACGGCAGATTTGGGTGTTTGGGATGGGGAGGCATGGGAAGTGAGAGAGTCATAGAAAATGGATTGGTGAAGAGAAAGGGTCATGAAAGCCTTGCCTAAGATGAAATGTAGCAAAGCGGCTGGGGTGAATGGCGTTGCAGTTGAATTTCTAAAGAAAGGGAGTGAGTGTGTTGTTGATTGGTTAGTTAGGAATTTCAATGTATGTATGTATGTATGTATGCCTGAAGATTAGTGGAATGCATGTATAGTGCCACTGTATAAGGGCAAGGGAGACAAAGGCGAGTTTTCAAAGTATATAGGTATCAGTTTGTTGAGTGTACCTACAGAACATCAGATTGAGGAGGAGCAGTGTGGTTTCATAAGTGGGGGATGTTTGGCTCAGGTGTTTACTTTGAAGAATGTGTGTAATACTTGGAGAAACAGATGGATTTGTATTTGGCATTTATGGATCTGGAGAAGGCATACGATAGGGTTGATAGAGATGCCTTGTGGTAGGTCCTATGAACATATGGTGTAATAAGAAAGCAGATAGAAGCTGTGAGAGGATTTTATCAAGGGTATAAGGAGTGTGTATGAGTAAAGGTTGGTCTGCGGTAGGGGTGTATGTTGCCACCATGGTTGTTTGAATTGTTGATGGATAGGGTGGTGAGGGAGGTAACTGCAAGAGCCTTGGAGGGAAGGGCAAGTAGGCAGACAGTTGGGGGTTAGAGGGCTTGGGAACTGAGTCAGTTTTTGTTTGCTGATGATACAGCTCTGGTGTCAGATTTGACACAACATAGTTTTTGTTTGCTGATGATTCGACACAACATTTAACACTGTCCCTCGACACATCCTAGCCCAAACATACTTGACATCACACTCCAAAACTACGACAACAAGTTGTTGGCCATTCTCATAGCTAGGCACCATGCCAGAGTTACTCACAATGGCTTCACTTTCGAAACAGTCCAAATCTAGTATCGAGTTCCCCAAGGAACATATCTTTCTCCAGCTCACTTCAGTTTCTTCCAACATGACCTCTCATTTCCCCAGGCAATACTCAACCTGATGATCCTTTTGTATGCAGAGTACCCTACAATCACAATACAACATCCTGACACAACAGTAGCAACAAACAACATGCAGCATTACATTACGCAATTGGAACAATGGCTCACCCAGAACACAGTGTTAGCATCTCCCCAGAAATCTTCAATTCCTCTTTTAAACCTAGACAGACACAAATCCAGCTCACACCCTTAAGTCACCTAATATTAGCAGTCAGTCCGTCTGAACAAAATACCAACCATTCTAGGCATCGCATACGATACACACATGATGTTCACTCCCCACACCAGAAGCATCACCACAAAAGCAACATACAAACTAAATGCTTTACAATACTTAACTGGCAACTGATTTGGAATAGAAAAAAATCCGTCGGTATACTACACCAAGAATTCATTCACTTCACTTTAAAATGTTCCTCATCTTTCTGGTCTTCTACCCTCTCAAGAGTAAATATAAAAAAAACCTGCAAACCACACAAAATGGTGCACTCAGAACAAACACTAGCTGTCTAGCAGCTACAAACACTCAACACTTTCACAGTGAAACAGTATAGTCTTACCTGAACATAACGCTCAGCTCTCTGCGACAGCACTGTACCTCCTCCCACCCTTAGTATCTATTTTGTTTGTGTTGAAGGCTACAGACACGTTCTAAAGTCCACATTAAGGCCAGGCCCGAATTGAAATGTGGAGAGATTATTGGAAGGGAAAAAAGGGAAAGTATTTATGAACTTTAGAGGAAGTGAAAAGCCTGTCTTTTAAAATGTGTCAGGCCATAGTTATTGGGAAAGACATGAGAGGCTAGAGATTTCCAATGGTTCGAGGTGTAATGAAAGAAACAGCTATCAAAATGGCCCACCCTTGAGCTGCCAACTGTCACATAGTAATCATGTGAAGCAACAACTTGCTTTGTATTGTTTTGTCTAGCTAGTGGTGGGGGCAAAGCTGAAGTAATTACCTATAAAAGAGGGAAAGTGAACCAACATTGCGGCTTAGGTCATGTGGTTTGAGTTTTGAAGTTAGCCTGGGAGAGTTCCTAAGTCAGACAGCTTTTGACTGCACTCTGTCAACTAAGGTTGCAGAGCTGGGCAGGTGGTTAAGGTATAGAGAGAATTTCATTATTATTGTTATTTGCATTGAGTCTGTCCCAGGTTGAGGTTGACGTCTGTGGCTGGAGCTGGACACAGGAAACACCTGGTGTTCATTTCATTTCATTTCATCTGTTGCTTCCGTATTGTCGGCATGTTGTGACGGGGCGTTGAACAGCTATTTGTCCTACACAGGCAAAATCTTTGTTTATAGTGAGTGATTTCCATCTGCAAAAGTTTTATGTTTTTGAGAGTAATTTACAAATTCCCCTTCCCTCCTGTAATGAAAATAAATTAGATGAAGTTTTGAAAAGTTAAACTACATTGTACCTGTGTGTGGTCATGATCTCTCATGTCCGTAGGTTCAGGGGCCACTATCATGTATTGTTGGCTCTCTCATGAGTATGAAAGTTGTCTTGCTCTCGTTTAAATATGTTTAGTGACGTAAAGTGAAGAGAACCCAATGAGTCAGAACAAGTGAGGCCTGAGTCAGTTGTGGACCCTCAGGTAAAGCAGCAGAGACACATAGTAACAGCGATTTTATTAAATAACAAGATACAACAAGGTTACATATTATTCAGGAAGGTTATCACAGAACCTTCAGCAACGGTATGACATACGATATTAGCAATGCATATAAATATATTCAATGTAACAAGTCATGATGGGAAAGATCTGTACTACTGCACAGAAAATAAATTAATGGAAAATAGTGAAATAGGTAAAAATGAATGTCATAAATACACGATGAATAATGCCTCTTAATGACAGTGTGTGTAATGTGTACCTTAGCGTTTAGTAAAGCTGAGAAGAAATTCTAATCTCGTTATAACTTTATTACAGCGTGAGACCTGATGCATCTTTACCAGCAAGGCAACTTGTAGCCAAGAGAACAGTCACTCACACCAACGTCCAGCACTCACACCAGCATCCAGCACTCACACCAGTGTCCAGCACTCACACCAGCGTCCAGCTCTCACACCAGTGTCCAGCTCTCACACCAGCATCCAGCACTCACACCAGCATCCAGCACTCACACCAGCATCCAGCACTCACACCAGCATCCAGCACTCACACCAGTGTCCAGGTCTTACACCAGCGTCCAGCTCTCACACCAGTGTCCAGCACTCACACCAGCATCCAGCTCTCACACCAGCGTCCATAACTCACACCAGTGTCCAGCTCTCACACCAGTGTCCAGCTCTCCTCCTCATGGGATGCGTGGTGTGCCGCCTATGACATCTGGCTTCATGCTATCACAACCAGCATAAAAAAAGCAGGTGAGATATAACTGTGATGGTATCGTGTTATGTGCGCCATGAGAAGTGACCACACACTCTTAACCTTTTGAGCACAGGCTTTTCACGCGAGTCAAAATGTCCTGCTATCCTTTATGCAAGGGAGTTCCTATTGAGGCAGAGACTCGTACCATCATGCTGTAAGGCTTACATATTGTTGAATACTGAATCTTGGAGCTGATTCAATCACTTTACAGGTTCTGTCAAAATAATCTAAAAGCTATTTTTTTTTTAATCCTTCCGTTGCTTACCCTCGAGTTCCAAGATGACAGATAGATGTCACTAGTGACATTTAGGAGGGAGGGATTCTGGTCTAGACCCTGGGCTGGATGTAAAGGGGGAGCGATGTGAATACATCATGAATCAGCACCTAGTGACAATAATGACAGACTGACTGTCGGAACTCGCCTCAGACAACTGTAGGGACTCGCCTTAGACTAACTGTAGGAACTCCCCTCAGACTGACTGTAGGAACTCCCCTCAGACTGACTGTAGGAACTCCCCTCAGACTGACTGTAGGAACTCCCCTCAGACTGGCTGTAGGAACTCCCCTCAGACTGGCTGTAGGAACTCCCCTCAGACTGACTGTAGGAACTCCCCTCAGACTGACTGTAGGAACTCCCCTCAGACTGACTGTAGGAACTCCCCTCAGACTGACTGTAGGAACTCCCCTCAGACTGACTGTAAGGACTCTCCGCTGATTGACGACAGGCATTCGCCCCAGTCTTTCCTCAGACCACCTGTAGGGACTCTTCTCAGACTGACTGAAGGGACTCTCCACACACTGTATGTACTCGCATAAGATTGACTGTCTGGACTGACTGCAGTAACTCACTCCAGACTGACTATAGCTATAGGACTCACGTCAGCGCATTATAACTGCGCTGTAGTTGAATGTGTGAAGATGAATATAGCCTGGATCACACAAACTGTTGAGGATGGTCGCTGGGCAGGTCAAGGAAATGAACCCAATCGAGTCTTTTTTTGTGATGAAATACGAGAGAAAATAATGTTCTTATATAACCAGACTGAGCTATTGTGTAGGTCAGATGGGCAGGGTTGGGTCATATGCAGGAGTGTGGGGAGGCGACTGCTCGCTATATGTTTCCAAGGCATCGCGCTCCACCTCCACGAATCTTCTTCCCTCCAATCTACTCCAGTAAGTTGATTCCCTCCTCCACTAAACTGCTTGTTTCCTGAACCAAACTCCTTTTCTCCTTCACTAGACTGTTTCCCTCCTTCTCTTAACAACCTTCTTTGTCTGGACTGTTGATCATAACCCACATATTCAGGCTTTTATATATATATATATATATATATATATATATATATATATATATATATATATATATATATATATATATATATATATATATATATATATATTCTTTTCAAGTATGACTGATTTATGTACATAGTGCCTTTAAGTATGCATCAGTATCAAGATGAAATAAAGAATGTTTACGTGTACCACATCTAAACCTAAGTTGGTGGACCCATGTTGGCGGTGTGTGTGGCCTCCGCTTGTATCATGGAGCCGATGGCTGCGAGCGCCTCCCATATGTTGCTCCAGTCCACCTCCTGCCCTGCACCGACGTCCCCGGCACTGGTGTTGATACCTATTTTGTCTTCGGTGTCCTCAGTGGCTTCACTCGGTTTCTTTTTCTTATTTTCATTCTCTTTATTATCTTTGTTATTCTTTTTTCGATCGCTGTCATTATCATTTTCGTTATTTTGATCACTGCTTCCTTCACTGTTATTGTTACCTTCCTCACGTTCACCATTTTTGTTATTTTTCCTCTTAATGCTACTTTGTACTTGCTTTTGATTTTCATTGTTTCCATCAGCGTCTGAGAGGAGTTCCAGTAAGGCGTCCTGGCTGTTCCATGGCAGGAGGTCCAGCAGGCTGGTGGGCAGCTCGTGCAGGCCCTCCACTTCATCTGAGCCTTGCACGACACTCGGTTTCTTCTTATTTGGAATTATAATTTTGTTTGTATGGCCTTTCTTCTTGGTATTCCCACCACAAGCTTGGCAATCCTTGGAATTTTTGGTGATCCATTTCCTGTAAAGACATATATTTTATTCTCACTTATTTCTAGTCATTATATTCTATTCTGACTTATTCCTAGTACATTTTATTGTCTTATTCCATTTTATTCTGACTTATTTCTAGGACATTTTAATGTCTTATTTCTAGTACATTTTAATCTGACTTAATCCTGACTGTTCCTGATAGATTTCACTAACATGTTCCTGGCAACCTGGTAATCCTTCAGTCGAGACGGTAAGCTTGTTCGTCGTACGACCACAACGGAGGTAACTGCTTTCTCGTGTAAATGAAAGGCTGTATCTACAGTTCACTGTGCTGTATACTCAGATTTAGAAAGCATTTTGTCATAAGTCGACCTAACCTTATTATGCTTAACGCTTCTGAAAGTCGACCTTTTATAGATCCATCTAAAGTATTTATGTGACTGTCCTCTTCATTTGATTCCTTTGTGAAAATACCTTTGTAAAGCAGGAATTTTAGAAAGAGGATTCTGAAGAACTGATGATAAGTAGACAGACGTATATTTATTTTATTTATTTTGCTTTTTCGCTGTCTCCCGCGTTAGCGAGGTAGCGCAAGGAAACAGACGAAAGAATGGCCCGACCCACCCTATACATACACGTCCACACACGCAAATATACATACCTATACATCTCAACGTATACATATATATACACACACAGACATATACATATATAAACATGTACATAATTCATACTGTCTGCCTTTATTCATTCCCATCGCCACCCCACCACACATGAAATAACAACCCCCTCCCCCGCATGTGCGTGAGGTGGCGCTAGGAAAAGACAACAAAGGCCACATTCGTTCACACTCAGTCTCTAGCTGTCATGTAATATTGCACCGAAACCACAGCTCCCTTTCCACATCCAGGCCCCACAGAACTTTCCATGGTTTACCCCAGACGCTTCACATGCCCTGGTTCAATCCATTGACAGCACGTCGACCCCGGTATACCACATCGTTCCAATTCACTCTATTCCTTGCACGCCTGTCACCCTCCTGCATGTTCAGGCCCCGATCACTCAAAATCTTTTTCACTCCATCTTTCCACCTCCAATTTGGTCTCCCACTTCTCCTCGTTCCCTCCACCTCTGGCACATTTATCCTCTTTGTCAATCTTTCCTCACTCATTCTCTCCGTGTGACCAAACCATTTCAAAACACCCTCTTCAGCTCTCTCAACCACTCTCTTTTTATTACCACACATCTCTCTTACCCTATTATTGCTTACTCGATCAAACCACCTCACACCACATATTGTCCACAAACATCTCATTTCCAGCACATCCACCCTCCTCCGCACAATTCTATCTACAGCCCACGCCTCGCAAACATATAACATTGTTGGAACCACTATTCCTTCAAACATACCCATTTTTGCATTCCGAGATAATGTTCTCGACTTCCACACATTCTTCAACGCTCCCAGAACTTTCGCCCCCTCCCCCACCCTATGATTCACTTCCACTTCCATGGTTCCATCCGCTGCCAGATCCACTCCCGGATATCTAAAACACTTCACTTCCTCCAATTTTTCTCCATTCGAACTTACCTTCCAATTGACTTGTCCCTCAACCCTACTGTACCTAATAACCTTGCTCTTACTCACATTCACTCTCAGCTTTCTTCTTTCACACACTTTGCCAAACTGAGTCACCAGCTTCTGCAGTTTCTCACACGAATCAGCCACCAGCGCTGTATCATCAGCGAACAACAACTGACTTACTTCCCAAGATCTCTCATCCACAACAGCCTGCATACTTGCCCCTCTTTCCAAACCTCTTGCATTCACCTCCCTAACAACCCCATCCATAAACAAATTAAACAACCATGGAGACATCACACACCCCTGCCGCAAGCCTACATTCACTTAGAACCAATCACTTTCCTCTCTTCCTACACGTACACATGCCTTACATCCTCGATAAAAACTTTTCACTGCTTCTAACAACTTACGTCCCACCCCATATATTCTTAACACCTTCCACAGAGCTTCACTATCAACTCTGTCATATGCCTTCTCCAGATCCACAAATGCTACATACAAATCCATTTGCTTTTCTAAGTATTTCTCACATACATTTTTCAAAGCAAACACCTGATCCACACATCCTCTACCAAATCTGAAGCCACACTGCTCTTCCCCAATCTGATGCTCTGTACATGCCTTCACCCGCTCAATCAATACCCTCCCATATAATTTCCCAGGAATACTCAGCGAACTTGTACCACTGTAATTTGAGCACTCACTTTTATCCCCTTTTCCTTTGTACAATGACACTATGCAAACATTCCGCCAATCCTCAGGCACCTCACCATGAATCATACATACATTAGAAACCTTTCCAACCAGTCAACAATACAGTCCCCGCCTTTTTTAATATATTCCACTGCAATACCATCCAAACCCGCTGCCTTGCCGGCTTTCATCTTCCGCAAAGCTTTTACTACCTCTTCTTTGTTTGCCAAATCATTCTCCCTAACTCTTTCACTTTGCACACCACCTCGACCAAAACACCCTATATCTGCCACTCGATCATCAAACACATTCAACAAACCTTCAAAATACTCACTCCATCTCCTTCTCACATCACCACTACTTGTTATCACCTCCCCATTAGCCCCTTTCATTGAAGTTCCCATTTGTTCCCCCGTCTTACGCACTTTATTTACCTCCTTTCAAAACATCTTTTTATTCTCCCTAAAATGTAATGATACTCTCTCACCCCAACTCTTATTTGCCCTCTTTTTCACCTCTCGCACCTTTCTGTTGACCTCCTGCCTCTTTCTTTAATACATCTCCTAGTCATTTGCATCATTTCCCTGCAAAAATCGTCCAAAAACCTCTCTCTTCTCTTTCACTAATAATCTTACTTCTTCATCCCACCACTCACTTCCCTTTCTAATCTGCCCACTCCCACGCTTCTCATGCCACAAGCATCTTTTGCGCAAGCCATCACTGCTTCCGTAAATACATCCCATTCCTCCCCCACTCCCCTTACGTCCTTTGTTCTCACCTTTTTCCTTTCTGTACTCAGTCTCTCCTGGTACTTCCTCACACAACACGTCTCCTTCCCAAGCTCACTTACTCTCACCACTCTTTTCACCCCAATATTCTCTCTTCTTTTCTGAAAACCTCTACAAATCTTCACCTTCGCCTCCACAAGATAATGATCATCATCCTTCCGGTTGCATCTCTCAGCACATTAACATCCAAAAGTCTCTCTTTCGCGCGCGTATCAATTAACTGGTAATCCAATAACGCTCTCTGGCCATCTCCCCTACTTACATACGTATACTAATGTATATATCTCTTTTTAAACCAGTTATTCCCAATCACCAGTCCTTTTTCAGCACATAACTCTACAAGCTCTTCACCATTTCCATTTACAGCACAGAACACCCCATGTACACCAGTTATTCAAATCACCCATCACTGTAACCCGGTCTCGTGCATCAAAACTACTAACACACTCAGCTGCTCCTAAAACACTTGCCTCTCATGATCTTTCTTCTCATGCCCAGGTGCATATGCACCAATAATCACCAATCTCTCTCCATCAACTTTAAGTTTTGCTCATATAAATCTAGAGTTTTCTTTCTTACACTCTATCACATACTCCCACCACTTGTTTCAGGAGTAGTAGACAGACGTATTGCCCAAAATTTTAAGAATAAATGATACAGTTTCAAATGTAAGAGGAAGAAAATTATCGTAGGATGTGAACATAAGTTTGTGTTCCTATATGACTGGTTTGTTCCTTCAAGGTGCCTGGGGCAGGATGGTAATGTGTAACATAGGACAACAAATGGTAGGGTGGTAATCTGTGGCCGAGGTAAGAAAGGGGAGGATGGGGTTGGTAATACGTAGACTAGAACTGTCTGGGGTTAGGTTGGTAATATGTAGCGTTGGTTAGCTGGAGTAGGCTGGTAAACTAGTCTATGTCAGCTTTGTGTGAGGCGTTGATCTTGATGAACCAGGTGTAGGTTGGTAATCTATAATCTAGCTTAGGCTGGTAGAGGTGGTGATCTGTAGAGTTGGTCAGCATGGAGGTAGGGCAGTAATATATAGCTCCGGTTAGCTTGGAGTAGGATGACAATCTGTAGGGTAGGTCAGCCCGTGTTAAGGAGGTAATCTGTATCTTGGGTTTGCATGAGGTAGGTTGGTAATCTTTAGTTATAAGTTAGCTTGGAGTGGGGTAGCAATCTGTAGTCTAGGTTTGCCTTGGGCAGGGTGGTGATCTGTATCCTTGTACAGCATGGAAAAGGGACATAATGTGTAACCTTGGTCAGCTTTGGGAAGGACGATAATATGTATCTATCAGACAAGGATAGGGAGGTAAGTTGTAGCCTAGAACATCTAGAGTAGAAAAGTAATATGTAGCCAATGTCATCCTGGGATAAGGTGACTGTATAGACTAAGTCAACTTGTGTTAGGGTGGTAATGTCTGGCTAAGATCAGTTTAGGGTAAGACGATGATGTGTGGCCTTATTACAGCTTGGGTAGGGTGGTAATGTGCACCCACGGTTAGCCTGAGGTAGTGCGGTAATGTGGAGCCAAAGTACACCAGGGATAGGATGGTGATGTGGAGCGTGGATCGGATTGGTTTCGATTGGTAATCTGTAGCCAAGGTCAACACGGGGTAGGGTGGCAGTTTGTACCCTTGGTAAGCTTGGGTTAGGGCTGTGATGTGTAGCCTTAGTGTAGTCTGGGGTAGGGTGGTAATCTTAAGTCAGCTTGAGATAGGGTGCTAATATGTAGCCTACACCAGCCTGGGTAGAGTGATAATATGTAGTGTAAGCCATCTAGTGGTTGGGTTATAATCTGTTGCTTAATCCATTGGTAATCTGTAGACTTTGTCAGCCTGGGGTAAGGCGGTGATGTGTAGCCCAAGTTCAGCCTGGATTATAGTGGTAATCTGTAATCTCGGTCGGTCTGGACAGGGCGATCATGGTTAGCCTGAATCGTCCTAGGGTAGGGTGATAATCTGTAGGTCAGGTCACCCTGGTTCGGGTGATAATCTGTAGGTCAGGTCACCCTGGTTCGGGTGATAATCTGTAGGTCAGGTCACCCTGGTTCGGGTGGTAATCTGTAGCCTTAGTCAGCCTGGAGTAGGAAGGTAATATGAAGACTAGTTTAGCTTGAGGGATGGCACTAGTGTGTAGCCCAGGTCAACTTGGGAAAAGCGGGGTAATGTGTAGCCAAGGTAAGCTTCGTATAGGGTGGTAATGTGTGACCTAGATCAGCCTGGGGTAGGATGGTAATGTGTGGTCTGGTTGGGTGGTTATCTGTAGCCAGGATCAGGTAATGATCTGCAGCCCAGTTAAGACTGAGTTAAGTTGGTAATATGTAGCCTAGGTCAGGTCGGAGAGGATTGTAATCTGTAGCCTGGGTCATTCTAGGGTAGCCTAGGTCAATGTAGGGAAGGGATGTGATCTGTAGCCTGGGTCATTCTAGGGGTAGCCTAGGTCAATGTAGGGAAGGGATGTAATCTGTAGCTGGTCTATGGTAGGATGGTTATATGTACCAGCCTAGGTCAGCTTGGGGTAAGGTGTTAGTTTGTAGCAAGGCCAACATGAGGCAGGGAGGCAGTTCAGTTTGAGGTATGGTGGTGATGTGGGGTATGGTAGTGATGTGGGGTATGATGGTGATGTGGGGTATGATGGTGATGTGGGGTATGGTGGTGATGTGGGGTATGGTGGTGATGTGCGGTATGGTGGTGATGTGGGGTATGGTGGTGATGTGAGGTATGGTGGTGATGTTAGGTATGGTGGTGATGTGGGGTATGGTGGTGATGTGAGGTATGGTGGTGATGTGAGGTATGGTGGTGATGTGGGGTATGGTGGTGATGTGAGGTATGGTGGTGATGTGGGGTATGGTGGTGATGTGAGGTATGGTGGTGATGTGAGGTATGGTGGTGATGTGGGGTATGGTGGTGATGTGGGGTATGGTGGTGATGTGAGGTATGGTGGTGATGTGAGGTATGGTGGTGATGTGAGGGATGGTGGTGATATGGGGTATGGTGGTTATGTGAGGTATGGTGGTGATGTGGGGTATGGTGGTGATGGGTATGGTGATGATGTGGGGTATGGTGATGATGTGAGGTATGGTGGTGATGTGGGGTATGGTGGTGATGTGAGGTATGGTGGTGATGTGAGGTATGGTGGTGATGTGGGGTATGGTGGTGATTTGAGGTATGGTGGTGATGTGAGGTATGGTGGTGATGTGAGGTATGGTGGTGATGTGGGGTATGGTGGTGATGTGGGGTATGGTGGTGATGTGAGGTATGGTGGTGATGTGGGGTATGGTGGTGATGTGAGGGATGGTGGTGATATGGGGTATGGTGGTTATGTGAGGTATGGTGGTGATGTGGGGTATGGTGGTGATGTTAGGTATGGTGGTGATGTGAGGTATGGTGATGTGGGGTATGGTGGTGATGTGGGGTATGGTGGTGATGTGAGGTATGGTGGTAATGTGGGGTATGGTGGTGATGTGGGGTATGGTGGTGATGTGTGGTATGGTGGTGATGTGGGGTATGGTGGTGATGTGGGGTATGGTGGTGATGTGAGGTATGGTGGTGATGTGAGGTATGGTGGTGATATGGGGTATGGTGGTGATGTGAGGTATGGTGGTGATGTGGGGTATGGTGGTGATGTGGGGTACGGTGGTGATGTGAGGTATGGTGGTGATGTGGGGTATGGTGGTGATGTGAGGTATGGTGGTGATGTGGGGTATGGTGGTGATGTGAGGTATGGTGGTGATGTGGGGTATGGTGGTGATGTGGGGTATGGGGGTGATGTGGGGTACGGTGGTGATGTGAGGTATGGTGGTGATGTGGGGTATGGTGGTGATGTGAGGTATGGTGGTGATGTGGGGTATGGTGGTGATGTGGGGTATGGTGGTGATGTGGGGTATGGTGATGATGTGAGGTATGGTGGTGATGTGGGGTATGGTGGTGATGTGGGGTATGGTGGTGATGTGGGGTACGGTGGTGATGGGTATGGTGATGATGTGGGGTATGGTGGTGATGTGAGGTATGGTGGTGATGTGGGGTATGGTGGTGATGTGGGGTACGGTGGTGATGTGAGGTATGGTGATGTGGGGTATGGTGGTGATGTGAGGTATGGTGATGTGGGGTATGGTGGTGATGTGTGGTATGGTGGTGATGTGGGGTATGGTGATGATGTGAGGTATGGTGGTGATGTGGGGTATGGTGGTGATGTGAGGTATGGTGGTGATGTGAGGTGTGGTGATGTGGGGTATGGTGGTGATGTGGGGTATGGTGGTGATGTGGGGTATGGTGGTGATGTGAGGTATGGTGGTGATGTGAGGTGTGGTGATGTGGGGTATGGTTGTGATGTGGGGTATGGTGGTGATGTGAGGTATGGTGGTGATGTGGGGTATGGTGGTGATGTGGGGTATGGTGGTGATGTGAGGTATGGTAGTGATGTGGGGTATGGTGATGATGTGGGTATGGTGGTGATGTGGGGTATGGTGGTGATGTGAGGTGTGGTGATGTGGGGTATGGTGGTGATGTGAGGTATGGTGGTGATGTGGGGTATGGTGACGTGGGGTATGGTGGTGATGTGAGGTATGGTGGTGATGTGAGGTGTGGTGATGTGGGGTATGGTGGTGATGTGAGGTATGGTGGTGATGTGGGGTATGGTGGTGATGTGGGGTATGGTAGTGATGTGAGGTATGGTGGTGATGTGAGGTATGGTGATGTGGGGTATGGTGGTGATGTGAGGTATGGTGGTGATGTGAGGTATGGTGGTGATGGGTATGGTGGTGATGTGGGGTATGGTGGTGATGTGAGGTATGGTGGTGATGTGAGGTATGGTGGTGATGTGGGGTATGGTGGTGATGTGGGGTATGGTGGTGATGTGAGGTATGGTGGTGATGGGTATGGTGGTGATGTGAGGTATGGTGGTGATGTGGGGTATGGTGGTGATGTGGGGTATGGTGGTGATGGGTATGGTGGTGATGTGGGGTATGGTGGTGATGTGGGGTATGGTGATGTGAGGTATGGTGGTGATGTGGGGTATGGTGGTGATTGGGGTATTGTGGTGATGTGAGGTATGGTGGTGATGTGGGGTGTGGTGGTGATGTGAGGTATGGTGGTGATGTGGGGTATGGTGGTGATGTGGGGTATGGTGGTGATGTGAGGTATGGTGGTGATGTGAGGTATGGTGGTGATGTGGGGTATGGTGGTGATGTGAGGTATGGTGGTGATGTGGGGTATGGTGGTGATGTGAGGTATGGTGGTGATGTGGGGTATGGTGGTGATGTGAGGTATGGTGGTGATGTGAGGTATTGTGGTGATGGGTATGGTGGTGATGTAGGGTATGGTGGTGATGTGAGGTGTGGTGGTGATGTGGGGTATGGTGGTGATGTGGGGTATGGTGGTGATGTGAGGTATGGTGGTGATGTAAGGTATGGTGGTGATGTGGGGTATGGTTGTGATGTGGGGTATGGTGGTGATGTGGGGTATGGTTGTGATGTGGGGTATGGTGGTGATGTGGGGTATGGTTGTGATGTGGGGTATGGTGGTGATGTGGGGTATGGTGGTGATGTGGGGTATGGTGGTGATGGGTATGGTGATGATGTGGGGTATGGTGATGATGTGAGGTATGGTGGTGATGTGAGGTATGGTGGTGATGGGTATGGTGGTGATGTGGGGTATGGTTGTGATGTGAGGTATGGTGGTGATGTAAGGTATGGTGATGAGCTGTAACGTGCTTCCGTAGTTTATATATAGGTTAGCGTTTCTGACTCTGATGCATTGACAGGCCGCCCGGGGTCGAACGCATAGGTTCGCATTCTGGTTGCGGCATTCGGTCACCAGTCAGCTCACTCATCCACCCTAGTTGATGATCGATAAAATGAGGTACCTGGCGTCTCAGCTAACATAAAAAAAAGGTAGGTCACCCTGGAATAGGGAGCTATTGTTAACACAGGACAATCTAGGGTAGGTTAGTAATGAGTAGCCTATGTAAGCCTGGAGTACGATGATAATGCAAAGAGCAAATCAACTTAGATTAGGGTAGTAATCTGTAGCGTAGCCTACGGCAGCTTGTGTTAGAAGAAGTGATTTGAAGCCTTCGTCAGCCTGGAGGAGGGCAGTGTTTTTTTTTTTTTATCGAGATCAGCCTGTTGTAGGGTGGACCTACGTCAGCCTGGGGTAGAGTGGTAATCTGTAACCTGGGTTCGTCTGAGAAGGGTGGTAATCAGTAGCCAATGTTAGCCGAGGAAGGATGGTAATTTGCAGCCCTGGTCAACCTAAGGTAACTGTAGCCGAGGCCCCGAGTAAGGTTGGTAATATGTAGCCTTGGTCATCCTAAGGTAATCGTAGCCTAGAAATGCATGGATAGCGTGGCAAACTCTAGCCTGGGTCTGGGTCAGCCTTGGGGAGGGTGGTAATCTGTAGCCTAGGTCAGCTGGGGGAAGGGAGGTAACTGTAGCCTTAGAAAGTCTGGGGTAAGATGGTAGTCTTTAGCCTGAGTCAGCCTGTGGTGAGGTTTGTAAGGTTTGTAGCCCGTAGTAGGTACTTAAGGCAGGGAGGTAATCTGTAGCCTAGGTTAGCCTAAGGTAGAGCGATGATGTGTAGCCTAGTTAGGTACAGCCCAGGTTATGGTGATAATCTAGATCCTTAATCAGCCTGGGATAGGGAGCTGATGTGTGGCCTAATTCAGTCTGGGGTAGCCTAGGTTAGTGCAAGTTAGGGTGATGATGTGAGTACTGTCATCTTGGAGTAGAGTAGTAATATGTGGCCAGTGTTACTCTGGGTTACGGATATGATTGTGATCTGTTGCCTGGATCAGCCAGGGAGGAGGTAATCTCTAGGTTAGGTTAGGTTAGGATAGGACGGTGATGTATAGCGAAAGTACAGCCTGGGAAAGGGTGATAATCTGTATCCTAGATCAGCCTTGGGTTGGGCAGTCATGTGTCCTAAGTTCAACTTAGGGAAAGGTGATAATGTGCAACCTGGGTCAGTCTGGGAGAGGGATGTAATCTGTAGCTCAGGTAAATCTGGCGTAGGGCGCTGTTGTGTTGTCTGAGATCAACCTAGAGCAGGGAGAGTAATTTTAGCTTAGGTTAGCCTGGGCTAGGCAGGGTAATTTGCAACTTAGTATGATGGTAATCTGTTGCTAGGGCAGGTTGAGGTAGGTAGGTAATCTGTAGCTTTAGGATATGGTTGTACTCTTTGCCTCGATCAGCTGGGGAGGTAATTGTAGCCTAGGTTAGCCAGGGTTAAGGCGAGGATGTAGCTAAGTACAGCTTGGGGTAGGGTGGTAATCTGGAGCATAGGAGAGTCTCTTGGGATAGGTCGGTGATATGGAATCTAACGACACCTTGGGTTAAGGTGGTACTCTGTAGCCTGGGTCAGCCTGGATTAGGCCAGCGATGTGTAGCCTAATACAACTTAAGGTAGGGTTATCATCTGTAGCTTAGGTCAGCCTGGGGTAGGGTGGTAATATAAGCCTAGATCAGCTTGGGATAGGGCAGTAATGTGTAACTAAAGCCATCTTAGAGGAGGTAGGTCAGCTAGGGATAGGGCAGTAATGTGTAACTAAAATCATCTTGGAGGAAGTTGATAATACTCTGTAGCTCAGGTCATCCTGGGTAGGTCGGTAATCTGTAGCCTTGGTCAGCCTGGGCTAGGGACGTAATTGTGGCCAAGGTAAGCTTGGGATAGGATGGTACTGTATAGTCTAGGTCAGCCTGGGGTAGGGTAGTAATGTTTATCCCAGGTCATAGTGTGGAAGGGTGGTAATCAGTTGCCTGAGTCAGCCTGCGGTAGGGTGGTAATTTGTAGCCTTGGTCATCCTGGGTAGGGAGGTCATTTGTACTCTAGATCAGGCTAAGGTAGAGTGGTAAATGTAGCCAAGACCAGTTTGGGTTAAGTTGGTGATTAATAGCCAAGATCAGCTTAGGTCAACTTTGGGTAATAGGTAACCTAAGTTAGCTTGAGTTAGATCGGTAATCTGTACCCCAGGTCAGCCTGGAGTAAGGTTGTAATCTGTGGCGTAGATCAATCTGGGAAAGAATTAGGAATCAGTAGCATAGGTTAAGTTCTAAGGTAGGATGATAATCTGCAGCTGGTTTAGCCTGGGATTTGGTGGTAGTTTGTAGCAAAGTCAACCAGAGACAAGGAGGAAATGCGTAGCCTAGGTCATCCTGTGACTGGGTGGTAATCTGTAGCATGGTCAGCCTTGGGTAGGGAGGTGATCTGTAGCCTAAGAAGCCTAAGAGTAGGATGGTAACCATCTGTAGACAAGGTCATCCTGGGGTAAGATGATAATCTGTACGCTGTGTCAGCCTGGGGTAAGGCGGTAGTTTGTAGTCTAGGAAAGTTTGAGGCAGGGATGTACTCTGGGGTAAGTCAGGAGTAGGGCGTTGGTGTATAATGTTCGTACAGCCTGAGGTAGGATGGAAATCTGTACCCTGAGTCAGCTAGAGATAGGGAGGCAATGTGGAGCCTAGATTAGCCTTTGGTTGGGTGGGAATGTGTAGCCTCGGTCAGCCTAGGGAAGGTGGTAATCTATTGCCTTGGACAGCCTGGAACAAGGAGATAATTTATAGTCTAAGTCAACTTGAGGTTAGCGTGGTAATCTGCAGCCGTGTCAGACCGGGGTAAAGCGGTAGTTTACCCTTAGGTCAGCATGGGGCAGGGAAGTAAATAAGGGGTAGGGCTGTAATATGTAGGCTAAATAATGTAGAGCCTAGGTAGTATGGGATAGGTGGTAATGTGTAGCCTAGGTGCAGCCTGATTATGTTAGCATTAGGTGGTAATTTTACAATAATACCTAGCCATTATTATACTGGTTCTCCCTTGGATGATAGAGCGGTAGTACCACAAGCAATGAACAGTATTTTTTTAATCATTTATCACAACACTGATCAACAAATATTGACTTATTTTGTTTTGAAGATGAAATTAATTCTCCATTTTCGATTTTGGGACGCCGAACAGAAAAATGATCATGAAAACGTTTGACTGATTTTCAAGAAAAATGCACTATTTTGCGTTTTACATGCATTACGCATTATTATATTGGTGCCACTGGCTTCCCTCGTTTAAACACAATGCCTCTTCGCCTGTCGCTTGTATACAAGTCCTGGAACATGCCGCCTTGTTACCCTCCAGCACTAATATGCTAACATGGCTGAACTCCATTTACCCTGGTACCGTTTCTTTATCGCCGAGATGTTTTGATGGAAACGTTGGCCGTACTCATCGCTCACGGCGCCGCAGGTAGCAGGAAAAAATCCACGTGAGAATATGGAGAAAATAATGTGTCTTTAGAAACATATTGCAGCAATTTTTCTGATAGGATGATTAAAGGTCTGCCACAAGTTCCTTGTAGATGTCAGCCTTGATATTTCCAAGAAAACTGGCTGCTACCAGCCGGAAAGCATTCATTGCTGTCTTCTCGATACCACTGAAGATACGGTCGAACTGCTCGTCTCTGTAGAGCTCGCGGGTCTGTTAACCACCGAAAACACTTTCTTTGATTTTCGCCTCAACATTCCTTGGGAATTTCCCACTGAGATATCTGAACGCTGACCCATCTTTATCCACAGCCTTAACGAAGTTCTTCATGAGGCCCAGTGTGATGTGCAGAGGCGGTAATAAAACCTACCGACCAGCGGTAGGTGCTGTACGTTCTCCTCCAGGTTCCAGCTACTGTCGTGAGCTTCAGTCCCTTTTGCTGTTAACAGAAAGTCTTTCCTCGACTGTTCCATTAACACAGGAAACAGCACACCTTCGTGTAGCCCTGCTGCCGTCCAAGCAAGATAGCAACAACCATCAAGTCGATATGTTTTGTGGTTTATGTAGTTCAAAAGATGTATCATGTTGGTCATGCAGTCCCTATGAAGAACAGACGGCAACACGTTGCCATTATGCAGCAGAAGAGCTTTTAGACTCACTTTAACGAGGCTGTGAACAGTTTCCACTCCTCAGGGTTAGGATTGATACTGAGTTAGCGCTGCCATCAGAGCATCTTCATCGTTGCAGGCGACGAGGTAACCTTCTATCTTAAAGAATGGAACGAAATCTTTCCAGTGGGTACGAAACACTGACACTATCACAGTGTCATCAGAGAGATTCCACTGTTGCAGTGTCGATCCCGACGATTCTACCTCACATTGCGACAGTTCCAGATCTCTGACGAGGTCGCTGGATTCCTTCTGCGTGATCCAGTGCTGTTCAGCCAGAAATCACGTTGGCTGCAAGATCAGTATGTCTCGATGTTAATGGGACACATGTTTCACAGATTTCGTTCCCCAAGTTCGTCCCTCGGATTTCAGGGAAAATGAGTCAATGGGTTTCAGAACGGAGAGTCCTTCACCGTGGGGTACCGGGCGCATAACAGAGGGTATACCCGGATTGCTTAGGGTCCACATTTTCATCTTGGATTTACCTTGCCGGACTGGATGCATCATGCTGAGGTAACAGTCACTGACGGGATCCCCTCGGCCGACGTGATCACTCTGCTCCCCCACCTTGGGCACGGGAAAAGGAATCGATCGCCCTTGAGATTCATATATGGGGCCCCAAATTGCCTTGCTCCCCATCCCTACAGCCAGAATAAACACTGTAGGTCTCTTTGATGATCGGAGTTCTGGCACAGTTCTGTGATACCAACTCAAGTACAGACTGAGGGACTGGATACAACTGCATGGCAGGAGCACGACACCAAGAGAAACATCGAGGGACAAACAAAAAATGTATGAAACGAGGACGAGACGTGTGCAGTGGACGGCTGCCCGCCAAGAGCTAACCAGCAAGTAAGAGGATGATGCAACACCTGGGTGTTGTCAGCAAGTAGGATGATGATGATGATGGTGATGATGATGATGATGATGCAATACCTGGGTGTTGTCAGCAAGTAGGATGATGATGATGATGATGATGATGATGATGATGATGATGATGATGATGATGCAATACCTGGGTGTTGTCAGCAAGTAGGATGATGATGATGATGATGATGGTGGTGGTGGTGCAACACCTGGGTGTTGTCAGCAAGTAGGATGATGATGATGAGGCACACATGATGATGGTGATGATGATGATGATGATGGTGGTGGTGGTGCAACACCTGGGTGTTGTCAGCAAGTAGGATGATGATGATGAGGCACACATGATGATGGTGATGATGATGATGATGATGATGCAACACCTGGGTGTCGATTGCATCATCTACGGGCACTCATGGTTGCCAGATCTTGGCTCAAATCCGCACAACGCTAAAACCAATGCCAATCATACATATTGGGGCCCATGCCGTATTTTCAGAACTAACGCCAGTTAACAATTGAAAGCGTTTTCTTCGTGTTCAGCGTCCCTCCAAAAAAATTGGTAATGATATGTTACTGTCATGTCCGAAACATTTTGGCTGTTGATCAGTTTTACCAAATGTCTTCGTATGATAATTGAAATAATGTTTGTATTATGAATATAATGAAATCCCGTGACTGCATATGTAAAGGTAATCATGAACCGGCACGAAACGCTACCAGTGGTCAGACGAAACGCTACCAGTGGTCAGACGAAACGCTACCAGTGGTCAGACGAAACGCTACCAGTGGTCAGACGTTTGTGACAAAAATTACTTTCGTTTGGCGACAGTGTGTCAATGAAAACCATATTTCGCGTTTAATGATTTACAGCTAATGAATCTACGGATGGAGCTAATCTATTTATATTTTTCCCCATACTTGATCGCCGTTTCCAGTATTAGCGAGGTAGCGCCAGGAACAGACGAAAAAAGGCCACGTTCGTTCACACTCAGTCACCAGCTGACATGTGTAATGCACCGAAACCACAGCTCCCTATCCACATTCGGGTCCCACATACCAATCTATGGTTTATCCCAAACGCTTGACATGCCCTAGTTCAGTCCATTAATGGTACGTAGACCCCAGTATACCACGTCGTCCTAATGCATCCGTTTATCCCGTGCACGCCTTTCACTTTCCTGAATGTTCGGGCCCTGATCACTCAAAATTTTTTTTCACTCCATCCTTCCACTTCCAGTTTGGTCTCCTGCTTCTCTTTGTTTCATCCACTTCTGACACGTATATCCTCTTTGTCAACCTTTCCTCACTCTTTCTCTCCATGTGTCTGAACTATTTCAACACATCCTCCGTCCTCTTGACCGCGCTCTTTTTATTACCATACATCTCTCTTACCCTTTCATTACTTACTCGATCATACCACCTCACACCATAATTTTGGTCTCATAACTATAAAAGAGACGTGGAAAAAAATTAGAGCAGGTACAAAGACGCGCGACAAAATTGATCCCGTCCTTTAGATATATGGCATACGATGAGAGGCTAAAACGATTGGATCTCTTTTCCCTTAAAAGACATGGACTTCGCGGCAACTTAATCCAAGTGTTCAGAATTCTGAATAAGTTCGATAAAGTAAATCACGAACATCATTTCGAGATACAAGAAAATATGGTTATCGGGGCAAATGGAATAAAACTCAAAGCTAGAAGATGTAGTACGGACGTGGGGAAAAAATGAGAATTAGTATAAGTTACCGTCAGACGAAGTGAATGCTAAGACTATAAATACATTCAAAATTCGTTTAGAGAAATAGTATATAAAGTCAGGTATACTCTGAGAAAAACGACAGAAATAAACTGTATGAACGACAGTGGTAACGGGACACAAAAAGTCGGTGATTGCTTAAAAAACTGCTGAGCGGAATTACATTTTCTTGTCATTTTCTTTTTTCTTTTTTTACCAGACAACCCAGTCGTGGGCCAATCAGGCCACCTGTTATCTGTCTTTCTCGTGTAAACTCATGTAAACATATCCACTCTCCTCTGCACAGCCTTATTTAAAGCTCACGCCTCGCATCTAAATCACAATGTCGAGACTATTTCTTTAGGTATGCCAATTTGTGGCCTCCCAGATAACGTTTTCTCTTTCCATATATTCCTCACTGCTCGCAAAACCTTTGCCCCTCCCCCACCCTAAGACTCGCTTTCGCTTCTGTGGTTCCGTTCGCTGCCTTCTACACTTCCAGTTATCTGGAACATTTCACTACCTCCAACTTTTCTCCATTTAACTCACACCCCAACTAACCTGTCCCTCAACCCAGCTAAACTTACTAACCTTGTTTTTATTCATATTTATTTTCAATTTCCTCTTCTCACACACTCTTCCGTACTCAGTCACCACTTCATACTTGCCCCTCTTTCCAAAACTCTTGCATTAACCTCCCTCACCACCCCATCCATAAAAAAAATTAAACGACCATGGTGACATCGCACACCCTTGCCTTAGACCGACCTTCACTGAGAACCAATCACTTCCTCTCTTCCTACACGTACACATGCCTTACATCCTCGATAAAAACTTTTCACTGCTTCTAACAACTTGCCTCCCACACCATATATTCTTAATACCTTCCACAGAGCATCTCTATCAACTCTATCATATGCCTCCTCCAGATCCATAGATGCTACATACAAATCCATTTGCTTTTCTAAGTATTTCTCACACATTCTTCAAAGCTTGCACCTGATCCACACATCCTCTACCAAAATATATATATATATGTAAGCAGTGAAAAGTTTTATCGAGGATGTATGGCACGTGTATGAGTAGGAAGAGAGGAAAGTGATTGGTTCCCAATGAATGTCGGTTAGCGGCAGGGGTGTGTGATGTCTTCATGGTTGTTTAATCTGTTTATGGATGGGGTTGTTAGGGAGGTGAATGGAAGAGTTTTGGAGAGAGGGGCAAGTATGCAGTCTGTTGTGGACGAGAGGGCTTGGGAAAAGAGTCAGTTGTTGTTCGCTGATGATACAGCGCTGGTGGCTGATTCATGTAAGAAACTGCAGAAGCTGGTGACTGAGTTTGGTAAAGTGTGTGAAAGAAGAAAGTTAAGAGTAAATGTGAATAAGAGCAAGGATATTAGGTACAGTCGGGTTGGGGGACGGATTGATTGGGAGGTAGGTTTGAATGGAGAAAAACTGGAGGAAGTTAAGTGCAGCTTAAGGAAACAGACGAAAGAAAGGCCCAACCCTTCCACATGCACATGTATATACATACGTCCACACACGCACATATACATACCTATACATTTCAACGTATACATATATATACCTACACAGACATATACATATATACACATGTACATATTCATACTTGCTGCCTTCATCTATTCCTGTCGCCACCCCGACACACATGAAATAGCGTCCTCCTCCCCCGCGCGCGCGCGAGGTAGCGCTAGGAAGAGAAAACAAAGGCCACATTCGTTCACACTCAGTCTCTAGCTGCCATGTGTAATGCATCGAAACCACAGCTCCCTTTCCACATCCAGGCCCCACAAAACTTTCCTTGGTTTACCCCAGGCGCTTCACATGCCCTGGTTCAATCCACTGACAGCACGTCAACCCCGGTATACCACATCGCTCCAATTCACTCTATTCCTTGCAAGCCTTTCACCCTCCTGCATGTTCAGGCCCCGATCACACAAAATCTTTTTCACTCCATCCTTCCACCTCCAGTTTGGTCTCACGTTTCTCCTTGTTCCCTCCACTCCTGACACATATATCCTCTTGGTCAATCTTTCCTCACTCATTCTCTCCATGTGACTAAATCATTTCAATACACCCTCTTCTGCTGTTTCAACCACACTCTTTTCATTCCCACACATCTCTCTTACCCTTTCATTACTTACTCGATCAAACCACCTCACACACACACACACAACACACACACACACAACACACACATACACACACACACACACTCACACACACACACACACACACACACTCACACACACACACACTCACACACACACACACCACACACACACACACACAGAAACACACACACACACACACCACACACACACACACACACACACACACACACACACACACACACACACACACACACAACGAAACTTTCAGATTTTCTATAGCAAATTCAGCTTTGTCTCAGACTATTAGGGAAGACTGTGTAGACTTATATTTTGACTGCCAGATAATATTTGATTTCTGTATCGGACGAGAGGCTGATTAAGAACCTGGAATACAAAGCAGGAATAAGGGGGAAATTCCTCCGACGAGAGAGATCATCTCACAGGAAGGGAGCCAAGGAAACATGTTGTAGGATCCCTCTTCAGGTGGGTGGAGGTCACCAGGGAGTGCCCCAGGGTTCTGCTCTGGGACCAGTACTGTTCTTCATCTATGACTGGCCTGAAGTATGTGCTCCTTCTTGAATACGTTGGCACAGGACGCAAAAGTTGGTCTGATACATGGTGGATAACATTAATCCCCAGCAAATGTAAAGTAATAAGGAAGGAACAAAGTAAAGTAAGGTCTCAATATGATAATTATCTAACA
The DNA here is from genome assembly GCF_036320965.1 of Panulirus ornatus. Classification (NCBI taxonomy): domain Eukaryota; kingdom Metazoa; phylum Arthropoda; class Malacostraca; order Decapoda; family Palinuridae; genus Panulirus; species Panulirus ornatus. The sequence continues at coordinate 39,547,032 of NC_092243.1, read as the reverse complement.
GACATTAGCTTCAGGATTCTGTGCAGCGTGAGGACTTGGGAGTCGACATCGAACCCTAACCTGTAGCCAGAGTCCCGTATTAGAACTGTGAAGGAGAAAAATTGTCTTGTGGTAAATATTAGAATAGCCTTCAAGTGTATGGATAAGGAAACATTTAGCATTATTACCACTGTGTTGGCTCATGTGGCCAAAACTAGAAAATGTTTCTGAGGTAGGTATGGTCGCCGCTGCTGAAGAAGCACAAGGAGCTAATAAGGAAGATCCAGGGGAGAAAAACAAAGATGATACCAGAATTATGAAAGCTGAGCTATAAAGAAAGGCTGAAGGCTTTAGATTTCCCTACCTTGGAAGAGAGAAGAGTGAGTAGTAATCTGATCACAACCTTTAAGTTTTTAAAACAGATGGATGACGGGACAGTAAACAGATCTTTGAGAGATGCAGAAACCAGAGGACATAGAATATATAAAGAACTCTCCCTGTATCGTAAGAGCGGTGAATGATGGAGCACACTAACTGAGGACATGGCCATTGCAGACAACATACAGAAATTGAAGAAGTTGTGTAACAGATAATGTTCGAGAGTGTATCCCAACCCGTACAGTACAAATAGATAGATACAAATGATGGATGAGAAATGACCGAGAGTCAGACAAAGCCACCCACCTGACAGGAATCCTTGCCCTCTTCCTTAGCACAAACGATCCTCCTGTGCACGTCTTTCTTTTGATAGCTGGAGTCCTTACAGTCCTTGGTGGAGAGGATCCTGACGGTGACCTCTTGCAGCTGCTCCTGCAGCTGACCTCCCTCCTGGTTCCTGCCCCACCCGGCCACCGTGGCTGTGCCGTCAACAAATACATACAACTTAGTACCATATCTTCAACAAATTCTTATAATTGATATTATTATTATTATTTTTATTATTATTACTATTATTATTATTATTATTATTATTATTATTATTATTATTATTATTATCATTATTATTATTATTATCATTATTATTATTATTATCATTATTATTATCATTATTATTATTATTATCATTATTATTATTTCTATTATCATTATTATTATTATCATTATTATTATCATTATTATTATTATTATTATTATTATTATTATTATTATTATTATTATTATTATTATTATCATCATCTTAATTATCATTATTATTATTACTATTATTATTATTATTATTATTATTATTATTATTATTATTATTATTATTATAATTATTATTATTATCATTATTATTATTATTATCATTATAATTATCATTATTATATCTATTAATGTTATTATTATTATCATTATTATTATTATTATTATTATTATTATTATTATTATTATTATTATTGTTTCAGAAGTGGTAGAGGATGTGTGGATCAGGTGTTTGCTTTGAAGAATGTATGTGAGAAATACTTAGAAAAACGAATGGATTTGTATGTAGCATTTATGGATCTGGAGAAGGCATATGATAGAGTTGATAGAGATGCTCTGTGGAAGGTTTTAAGAATATACGGTGTGGGAGGCAAGTTGTTAGAAGCAGTGAAAAGTTTTTGTCGAGGATGTAAGGCATGTGTACGTGTAGGAAGAGAGGAAAGTGATTGGTTCTCAGTGAATGTAGGTTTGCGGCAGGGGTGTGTGATGTCTCCATGGTTGTTTAATTTGTTTATGGATGGGGTTGTTAGGGAGGTGAATGCAAGAGTTTTGGAGAGAGGGGCAAGTATGCAGTCTGTTGTGGATGAGAGAGCTTGGGAAGTGAGTCAGTTGTTGTTCGCTGATGATACAGCGCTGGTGGCTGATTCATGTAAGAAACTGCAGAAGCTGGTGACTGAGTTTGGTAAAGTGTGTGAAAGAAGAAAGTTAAGAGTAAATGTGAATAAGAGCAAGGTTATAAGGTACAGTAGGGTTGAGGGTCAATTCAATTGGGAGGTGAGTTTGAATGGAAAAAAACTGGAGGAAGTAAAGTGTTTTAGATATCTGGGAGTGGATCTGGCAGCGGATGGAACGTGGGCTATGGATAGAGTTGTGCGGGAGATGTTTGTGGTGTGAGGTGGTTTGATCGAGTAAGTGATGCAAGGGTAAGAGAGATGTGTGGAAATAAAAAGAGTATGGTTGAGAGAGCAGAAGAGGGTGTTTTGAAATGGTTTGGCCACATGGAGAGAATGAGTGAGGAAAGATTGACCAAGAGGATGTATGTGTCAGAGGTGGAGGGAACGAGAAGTGGGAGACCAAATTGGAGGTGGAAAGATGGAGTGAAAAAGATTTTGAGTGATCGGGGCCTGAACTTGCAGAAGGGTGAAAGGCGTGCAAGGAATAGAGTGAATTGGAGCGATGTGGTATACCGGGGTCGACGTGCTGTCAATGGATTGAACCAGGGCATGTGAAGCGTCTGGGATAAACCATGGAAAGTTATGTGGGGCCTGGATGTGGAAAGGGAGCTGTGGTCTCGGTGCATTATTGCATTAGTGCATTATCATGACAGCTAGAGACTGAGTGTGAACGAATGTGGCCTTTGTTGTCTTTTCCTAGCGCTACCTCGCACACATGAGGGGGGGAGGGGGTTGTTATTCCATGTGTGGCGAGGTGGCGATGGGAATAAATAAAGGCAGACAGTATGAATTATGTACATGTGTATATATGTATATGTATGCGTTGAGATGTATCAGTATGTATATTTGCGTGTGTGGACGTGTATGTATATACATGTGTATGTGGGTAGGTTGGGCCATTCTTTCGTCTGTTTCCTTGCGCTACTTCGCTAACGCGGGAGACTACGACAAAGCAAAATATATTTTTTTTTTTTTTTTTTTTTTGCTTTGTCGCTGTCTCCCGCGTTTGCGAGGTAGCGCAAGGAAACAGACGAAAGAAATGGCCCAACCCACCCCCATACACATGTATATACATACGTCCACACACGCAAATATACATACCTACACAGCTTTCCATGATTTACCCCAGACGCTTCACATGCCTTGATTCAATCCACTGACAGCACGTCAACCCCGGTATACCACATCGCTCCAATTCACTCTATTCCTTGCCCTCCTTTCACCCTCCTGCATGTTCAGGCCCCGATCACACAAAATCTTTTTCACTCCATCTTTCCACCTCCAATTTGGTCTCCCTCTTCTCCTCGTTCCCTCCACCTCCGACACATATATCCTCTTGGTCAATCTTTCCTCACTCATTCTCTCCATGTGCCCAAACCATTTCAAAACACCCTCTTCTGCTCTCTCAACCACGCTCTTTTTATTTCCACACATCTCTCTTACCCTTACGTTACTTACTCGATCAAACCACCTCACACCACACATTGTCCTCAAACATCTCATTTCCAGCACATCCATCCTCCTGCGCACAACTCTATCCATAGCCCACGCCTCGCAACCGTACAACATTGTTGGAACCACTATTCCTTCAAACATACCCAATTTTGCTTTCCGAGATAATGTTCTCGACTTCCACACATTCTTCAAGGCTCCCAGAATTTTCGCCCCCTCCCCCACCCTATGATCCACTTCCGCTTCCATGGTTCCATCCGCTGCCAGATCCACTCCCAGATATCTAAAACACTTCACTTCCTCCAGTTTTTCTCCATTCAAACTCACCTCCCAATTGACTTGACCCTCAACCCTACTGTACCTAATAACCTTGCTCTTATTCACATTTACTCTTAACTTTCTTCTTTCACACACTTTACCAAACTCAGTCACCAGCTTCTGCAGTTTCTCACATGAATCAGCCACCAGCGCTGTATCATCAGCGAACAACAACTGACTCACTTCCCAAGCTCTCTCATCCCCAACAGACTTCATACTTGCCCCTCTTTCCAAAACTCTTGCATTCACCTCCCTAACAACCCCATCCATAAACAAATTAAACAACCATGGAGACATCACACACCCCTGCCGCAAACCTACATTCACTGAGAACCAATCACTTCCTCTCTTCCTACACGTACACATGCCTTACATCCTCGATAAAAACTTTTCACTGCTTCTAACAACTTGCCTCCCACACCATATATTCTTAATACCTTCCACAGAGCATCTCTATCAACTCTATCATATGCCTCCTCCAGATCCATAGATGCTACATACAAATCCATTTGCTTTTCTAAGTATTTCTCACATACATTCTTCAAAGCAAACACCTGATCCACACATCCTCTACCAAAATATATATATATATATATATATATATATATATATATATATATATATATATATATATATATATATATATATATATATATATATATGTAAGCAGTGAAAAGTTTTTATCGAGGATGTATGGCACGTGTATGAGTAGGAAGAGAGGAAAGTGATTGGTTCCCAATGAATGTCGGTTAGCGGCAGGGGTGTGTGATGTCTTCATGGTTGTTTAATCTGTTTATGGATGGGGTTGTTAGGGAGGTGAATGGAAGAGTTTTGGAGAGAGGGGCAAGTATGCAGTCTGTTGTGGACGAGAGGGCTTGGGAAAAGAGTCAGTTGTTGTTTGCGCTGGTGGTTGATTCGGTTGAGAACTACAGATGTTGGTGACTGAGTTTGGTAAAGTGCGTGAAAGAAGAAAGCTGAGAGTAAATATGAATAAGAGCAAGGATATTAGGTACAGTCGGGTTGGGGGACGGATTGATTGGGAGGTAGGTTTGAATGGAGAAAAACTGGAGGAAGTGAAGTGCAGCTTAAGGAAACAGACGAAAGAAAGGCCCAACCCTTCCACATGCACATGTATATACATAAACGCCCACAAACGCACCTATACATACCTATACATTTCTACGTATACGTCCATCTACATGAAAAGACATATACATATATACACATGTACATATTCATACTTGCTGCCTTCATCTATTCCTGTCGCCACCCCGACACACATGAAATAGCGTCCTCCTCCCCCGCGCGCGCGCGAGGTAGCGCTAGGAAGAGAAAACAAAGGCCACATTCGTTCACACTCAGTCTCTAGCTGCCATGTGTAATGCATCGAAACCACAGCTCCCTTTCCACATCCAGGCCCCACAAAACTTTCCTTGGTTTACCCCAGGCGCTTCACATGCCCTGGTTCAATCCACTGACAGCATGTCGAACCCGGTATACCACATAGTTCCAATTCACTCTGTTCCTTGGGCGCCTTTCAGCTTCCTGTATGTTCAGGCCCCGATTGCTCAAAATCTTTTTATTCCATCCTTCCACCTCCATTTTGGTCTCCCACTTCTCCTCGTCCCCTCTACCTCTACGCATATATCCTCTTCGTCAATCTTTCCTCACTCATTCTCTCCATGTGACTAAATCATTTCAATACACCCTCTTCTGCTGTTTCAACCACACTCTTTTCATTCCCACACATCTCTCTTATCCTTTCATTACTTACTCGATCAAACCACCTCACACTACATATTCTCCTTCAAACATACCCATTTTTGTTCTCCGAGATAACATTCTCCCTTCCACACATTCTTCATCGCTCCTAGAACCTTGGCCCCCTCCCCCTCCCTGTGACTCACTTCCGCTTCCATGGTTCCATTCGCTGCTAAGTCTACTCCTAGATGTCTAAAACACCTCACTTCCTCCAATTTTTCTCCATTCAAACTTACATCCCAATCAACTTGTCCCTCAACCCTACTGAACCTAATAACCTTGCTCTTATTCACATTCTCTCAACTTTCTCCTTTCACACACTTTTCCAAACCCTGTCACCAACTTTTGCAGTTTCTCACTCGAATCAGCCACTAGAGGTGTATCATCAGCCTGGAGTGTTTCCAGAGACTGTGCAGGCCTGAAGTGTTTCCAGAGACTCTACAGGCCTGGATTGCATGCAGCAGTTTGCGTCCATGAGAAGTGAGTGGCTGGACAAACTGGCGTCTGGCCGCAGGGTATGATGAGAGAACTCGCTGCAGACATCTGGTTGCCATATCTATGGCTTCCCTGTCGGTGTGGTCTTCAGTGATGACACCAGTTTGAACTTATGCTCCATTACTTCCCCAGTCATCATTACAGACAGTCATGTGCTTCCACACTTGACTCGATGCACGACTGTTCAACCCTCGAGCACGTTGACACGACTCAGGCACAACGGTGCCTGGTCCATGACCCGACTCCTACGGGTCAGGTCAGTGACCACACTATCTAACTTAAAAAGAGAAGGTTCAGAGTTGGTCCAATACAAGTATTCAAAATCGTTAAAGGCTTCGATAATCTCAATCAAACGAATTACTGAAAGATTGACTCGTTTGATTTCACTCTTAGTAATGGATGTAAACTAAGTCAAAGTATTTTTTTTTCAACAGGTTTAACATATCCGATTATAGTAGTTGAAAGCAATGCTCTATATACGTTTAAGCGTAAACATTACAAATATTTCGCTTCCGATCCACGACTGACATTACAAGCTATACGATAAGTTTACAGGTCGTCCTGTGTGATACATATGCATGTCTTGCTGCTCTTACCACTCTGATTCATGAGTTTTCATCCACTGTCACAAACAGCCTCGTTAGGGTACAATGATCTCTTGCTGTTTGACCTCAGTTGTAATATCCCCAAGGACGATATCATCTTGCAAAAGATTATACCAGTCGTCTCTGGAGAGTATGGTGGATTCCCTGGCCAGCCCACATCACTGTGAACCTGGTGTGGGGCTTAGGGCGAGCTCTGAGTGGGAGGAGGAGAGTATGTAGTGAGCACTTACCCAGTTGGTTAGCGTAGGAAGACTTCCCTTCGTCCAGGCACACGGGCAGGATGTTCTCATTGTAGTCGACGGAGTTTGCCAACTTGAGGAGCGCGATGTCGTAGTGGGTCACTCTCGAGTTGTTGTACCTGTGGGGGGGGCGGGGCAGATACGTGATCAGGCGGGCTCCCTCAGCCACGCAGCACACAAGACTCACACACATGTGGGTTGTAGTGCTACGTTAGTGGTGTGTTACGGGCGGCCAGAGTTTGACACTCGTGTTGCTCTATCTCCTAACATTGTGTATATGTACCATATCTTTACTCCTATGTATGTATGTGAACACACACACACACACACACTCACACACACACACACACACACACACACACACACACACACACACACACACACACACACACACATGCACTGCCTCAATCTAATACACCGTTGTTCATTATATCACTCTCTTTATACACCCAAGGTGAATCCAGGTCTCCTTTCATCGGCTAGTCCTGAGGGGAAGGATGAAGACGTGGGCTGTGTGTCATTCAGCCGCCGCGCCCAGGATGCGACCCCAGGCTGGCCCGTGTTGACTAATGGTGAGTAACACTATTGCCTGTTCAGTGTATTTGCATTTCATATATTGCTGTTGACGGTTAGTTAGCCTTCTATTATGATCAGATGGTAAACAAAGAAAAAAACAGAAGGAATGTAGATCTAGTCAAATGCAAGTGATGGTAAGGTTTGTATGTGTTGCAGGAGGAAATGATTCATGTGTAGGGCACAAGGAGCGTCTGCGGCCACCACCGCTTCACCAAACATGCTTCATTTGTTTCTTTGTTTTCGGGCGCCTGGGTGTTGCTCCTGGTTGTCACGCTCATGGTTGTCCAGCCTCACGACACACCCGGGCTATACCATACATGACAACCTCCTCCCTCCCTCCCTCCCTCCCCACCAGCAAGTAACAAAACGCCTGGAGATAAAGTAACGACGTAACATATTTACCCGATAATTGACTGGTAAAACTAGTCAGGACGAAGTGATTGAGAACAAGAAGAACAGATCTTGAAGTGGTTTTCGTAAGCCTAACACCCGCGACTATGAACAAGATGAGATGAAAGAATTGCACAGAGAATTTTTAACAAGATAACGCACAAATGAAATGATGAGTCGTACATGAGATGTATCGACAAGTCGTACATGGGATATATCGGTAAATCGTACGTAGGATGTATCGGTAAATCGTACGTGGGATGTATCGGTAAGTCGTACATGTGATGCATCAGTAAGTTGTACCTGGGATGTATCGGTAAGTCTTACCTGGGATGTATCAGTAAGTCGTACCTGGGATGTACCGGTAAGACGTACCTGGGATGTATCGGTAAGTCTTACCTGGAATGTATCAGTAAGTTGTACCTGGGATGTATCAGTAAGTCGTACCTGGGATGTTTTAGTAAGTCGTACATGGGATGTATCAGTAAGTCGTACATGGGATGTATCAGTAAGTTGTACCTGGGATGTATCAGTAAGTCGTACCTGGGATGTTTTAGTAAGTCGTACCTGGGATGTATCAGTAAGTCGTACATGGGATGTATCAGTAAGTTGTACCTGGGATGTATCGGTAAGTCTTACCTGGGATGTATCAGTAAGTTGTACCTGGGATGTATCGGTAAGTCTTACCTGGGATGTATCAGTAAGTCGTACCTGGGATGTATCGGTAAGTCGTACCTGTGATGTATCAGTAAGTCGTACCTGGGATGTTTTAATAAGTCGTACATGGGATGTATCAGTAAGCTGTACTTGGGATGTATCAGTAAGTCGTACCTGGGATGTATCAGTAAGTCGTACCTGGGATGTTTTAGTAAGTCGTACATGGGATGTATCGGTAAGTTGTACCTGGGATGTATCAGTAAGTTGTACCTGGGATGTATCAGTAAGTCGTACCTGGGATGTATCAGTAAGTCGTACCTGGGATGTATCAGTAAATCGTACCTGGGTTGTATCAGTAAGTCATACCTGGGATGTTTTAGTAAGTCGTATCTGGGATGTATTAGTAAGTCGTACCCGGGATGTATCAATAAGTCATACCTGGGATGTATTAGTAAGTCGTACATGGGATGTATCGGTAAGTCGTACATGGGATGTATCAGTAAGTCGTACCTGGGATGTATAATAATCTTCATCACGGACACCTCCAGGGCCCCCGAGCTGCTCCTGCTGGACTCGCCCAATCGGACGCGAAGCTCCTCCGGCCGGCGGCTGCAATAACAGGGTCTTCAGATTACACCTTAACTCACATGTGTCAATTTACATATACACAAGAGCTATGGTCCCGTTGTTGTGTTACTGGAAACATGATATTTTCTAACATGAGCATTATATTGATATCAGGCAACTGGGCACCATTTCTAGGTATTAACAATGATCTGATACAACATTGATATTCTTTGACCCTGAGATATTGTTGTTACATCATATCTTCTTACTCTTCGTGAATGTATTTATGCGTTCGCCAAACTCTCTCGCAGCAAAATGTAGCTTCAGTTTCCCTCCTTCCCTCATTTCTTTACTTCATTTTGTTATGTCAGTGTAGAAAAGGATGAACTGTCTACCATTTTACCTCTAGTAGGCTTTAACAACATGTTAATATGGCCGTCCATGAAACCGATCAAGCCTCAGTCTTCGCCAGTCATCCGTCCTGATCTCCCAGTCTCTCCAGGACCAACCAGTTTTCTGTGTTAACTTAGTGATCCTCGGAGACAGTCTAGCCTCCCAGAATACCAGCCTCAATACTAGTGGTTGATTAACATTTCAAGTTGATATTTGGTAGAAATATAGTGGTTCCTCCTTATTGTAACTTTAGATAGTCTTCAATGTACGTCCAGCTACCCCAAGTCACAATTTAGCTATCGTCAGTGATTGCCTAGCCGAGCCGTCGTCTGTAAGTGCCTCCGTCAGTAGCACCATAGCCTAGGATTAACTAGCAGGTGTCCATTGGCAGCCTAACAGCCCAGGCGTTAACAGGTGGGCCAGAGGCATCACCAGACCCATTTGTGGCTTCGCTTCTACACTTGGTATTTTAAGTAGGAAGTTCGCTTCTTAGTACTAGCATGACTGGACCTATTGTCAACATAATAACAGCCAAACTGTTCTGCTCTTGTCAGCAAAATAACCTTCTCTGATAACCTACCAAACACCCTGGGGTGGACCAGCTTCTATTAACATCTCTAACAGCTTCCCAACCTCTCCCAGCAGCAGCCTAGCTTCTCAGTGGTTGTCTAAGTTTCAAAGAGGATTCATGCAATATATAAGCACAACTCCTTCATGGCCGCTACAGAGCTACTCCCACTTGCATACAATAATGCCAGCAGTAGTCTAACAGCCCCTGTGGAAATCTTGGTACTACCTAACCCCCCTCCCTCCCCCATAACTAGCCTAGCCCGTATTTATCAAAGCTCCGTAACTAGCCTAGTTCCTATTTGTCGATCCCCATAACAGCCTAAGCACACCCGGGAACTATCCTATTCGTTACCAGAAGTAGCTTAGCCATCTAAGCAGTATCGTTAGTATTCTCCCCAGTCTAGGTAGCTTAGCATGATCTTATTGTCAGCCAAGCCAGCCACGTTGGCATTTAACCGTTCCAAAGCAACAGCACCAGGCGTTTCCAGTAGCAGTTTAGCATTTCCCAACAGCAGAGTTAGGTAAGCAGCCTAGTCGGCCTAGTGGAAGCTCCCTCACTTGCACTCGTTAGTTTTCATGAAACCAGTGATGGATGACGCGAGCCGATCCCTTTTTTTTTTTTCTTTGGTGGGGGTGGGGGGAGGGGGGGATTTTTTTCCAGTTGTTAACAGTGTGTTCACGTCCACCAAAGGCTTAACTTTCCCCAGTTGCAGCCCAGCCATTACTGGCGTCAGTGTTCCCAGTGCGTAGTTCCTGCAACGCCCCAGCAGGTGAGGACTCACCCGTAGAGACAGTGAGCAGCGGTGATAATGAAGCAGTCGTTGATGATGGAACCGCCGCAGAAGATGAAGTTACTTCGTTGATCTTTGATGCCTGCCATCCACGGGAAATTCCCAATATCCGTCTGTTCCCCGCCCACTATCTTCGTATTGAATCGCAGTCCGCACCCTGCAGGTGGTGAGGGCAGCTAGGTCAGTTTTGGTTTTAACATTCAAGAATTTAGGGACCAAGAAGTGTATGGCAGCAGGTCACCTGGAATTGTTTGGTTAGTTACATTAATAATCATACTTTGAGCCCAGGTAACTTTAGTAGATCACTGTTAGTAAGGATGGATGTTAGCCAGGGTGAGCAAGGTGTAGGTGACAGACTAATTTAGATTGGTGTAGGTAAGCCAGCCCATATGAGTTAACCCAGCTGTGAAGGTCAGGTTATTAAGACTGAATCGGTAGGTCGACCAAGGAGACTGTTGTCCGTCAACTGAAATGAAGACATTGTGTCATCCAAGTTGGATGTGAAAAGTCCGCCAAGATGGATGTGGATGTGGTGGGTGAATATTAAGGTGGAGATAGATCAACCCAGTGGGTGTAGCAGTGCGACCAGAGTTGTGTCAGTAAGTCAACTAAGATGGATATAGAGGATCAACCAAGACAAGGGTCGTTGAGCTATGAATTTTGAAGCACATCAACTAGGGTGGGGGAGACAGTACTCTACCTCCGTATTCCCTGCATGTCGTAGGAGGCGACTGAAGGGGGCGGGATCGGATAGTGTAGCGAGGGGTAATGTAGCGAGTGGTAGAGTAGCGAGGGTAGTGTAGCGAAGAGTAGTTTAGCAAGGGGTACTCACGACAGGAGGACTTCTGGGTCAAGCTGGGCCGTACACTGTGCAGCACGGCCCCGGGGAACACGCTGCTGCTGTTGCTGCTTTCTCCCCCGTCACTTGCTGGACCTTCGTTCGCAGACGTTGCGTCACCGCTACCTGTTGTGTTGCTTTCAGCCGTTGCTTCGCTCGCAGTGGTTGTATCGCTTTCAGCCGTCGCGTCGCTCGCTGCCGTTGTGTCGCTCGCAGCTGTTGCGTTGCTCTCAACCGTTGTGTCGCCTTCAGCAGTTGCGTCGCTGGCAGCGGTTGTGCCGCTTTCAGCCGTTGCGTCGCTCGCAGCTGTTGCGTCGCTGGCAGCGGTTGTATCGCTTTCAGCCGTTGCGTCGCTCGCAGCCGTTGCGTCGCTAGCAGTCGTTGCATCGCTCGCAGCTGTTGCGTTGCTCTCAACCGTTGTTTCGCCTTCAGCAGTTGCGTCGCTCGCAGCGGTTGTATCGCTTTCAGCCGTTGCGTCACTAGCAGTCGTTGCGTCACTCGCAGCTGTTGCGTTGCTCTCAACCATTGTGTCGCCTTCAGCAGTTGCGTCGCTCGCAGCGGTTGTGTCGCTTTCAGCCGTTGCGTCGCTCGCAGCCGTTGCGTCGCTCGCAGCTGTTGCGTCGCTCGCAGCATTTGTATCGCTTTCAGCAGTTGCGTCGCTCGCAGCTGTTGCGTCGCTCTCAGCCGTTGCGTCCCTTATAGCCATTACGTCGCTGCCACCTGATGTGTTGCTTTCAGGTGTTGCGTCGCTGTCAGCCGCTACTTCGCTTGCTGCCGTTGCGTCGTTGTCACTTGTTATGTCGCTTTCATCTGTTCCGTCGCTCTCAGTTGTTCCGTTGTTGTTAACGGTTGCGTCACTGCCGGCCGTTGCGTCACTGCCGGCCGTTGCGTCGCTGCCAGCCGTCGCGTCATTTTCAGCTGTTGCGTCATTCTGAAGCATTGTGTCGCTGCCAAACGATGTCTCGCCCTCAGACGCTGCGTTGCTGTCGGCCGTTGCGTCGCTCTCAGCCGTTGCGTCGCTCTCAGCCGTTGTGTTGCCATTAACCATAGAGTCACTGTCATCCACTGTGTCGTCGCTAGACACCGTATCCCTTTGAGCTGTTACGTCGCTGCCAACTGTGACGTCGCTGTCCGTCGCTGCGTCAGTTTCAGTGGCTGTGTCGTTAGATCCTGCAAGAAAATTCGTCTTTGAGTCACATATAGTGTGGGTATTACATGACTATATGCTGTAGGTGCTAGTAAGAGTTAATGTGTGTCACATGACTAAAGTTCCTATTACTGTAGGCCTGCAACCAGCGTTGTAGGCTTGCAACTAGTGTTGTAGACCTGCAACCAGTGTTTTAGGTCTGCAACCTGTGTTGTAGACCTGCAACCAGTGTTTTAGGTCTGCAACCTGTGTTGTAGACCTGCAACCAGTGTTTTAGGTCTGCAACCAGTGTTGCTTGCAACCAGTGTTTTACGTCTTCAACCATTGTTTTTGACCTGCAATTAGTGTTGCATGCCTGAAGCACGGGTTGTATGCTTGCAAACCAGTGTTGTAGGCCTGCAACCAGTGTTGTAGACCTGCAACCAGTGTTGTAGGCCTGCAACCAGTGTTTTAGGCCTGCAGCCAGTGTTGTATGTCTGCAACCAGTGTTGTATGCTTGCAACCACTGTTTTAGACCTGCAACCAGAGTTGTATGCTTGCACCCAGTTTTGTATGCTTGCAACCAGTGTTGTATGCCTGTAGCCAGTGTTGTATGCCTGCAACCGGTGTTGTAGACCTGCAACCAGTGTTGTATGCCTGCAACCAGTGTTGTATGCCTGTAACCAGTGATGTATAGCTGCTACCAGTTTGGTATGCCTGTAACCAGTGTTGTATGCCTACAACCAGGTTTGTATGCCTGTAACCAGTGTTGTGTGCCTGCAACCAGTGTTGTAGGCCTTCTAAAAGTGTTAGAGGCCTTTGACCAGTTTTGCAGGCTTATGACTAGTGTTGCGGACCTTCGTCCAACAGTGTAGGCCTATTACTGGTGTTGTAGGCCTTGGACCAGTGTTGTAAGCCTAACGTTATAGGCCTTCGACTAGTGTTGTACGTCTATACCAAATGTTGTAGGCCTACGACCAGTGTTGTAGGAATACGACCAATGTTTTAAGCGTACAACCATTATTTTAGGCCTTCGAGCAGTGTTGTAGGCGTACGACCAACGGTGTAGGCCTACGACCAGTGTTATAAGCATTCGACCTGTGTTGTTGGTCTTTGACCAGTGTTGTATTATTTAGGTCTGGCTGGTATCAGGTCGTGGTTAAATTTGTGTGGTATCAGGTGGTAGTTAGGTCTAGCTGGGTCTATATAATTTAGCACACTCTTACAGTCTCCTTTCTTAAAAGATTATGACACATGTCTATTGTACCCCCGTGGTATTTCACCTTCCCCCAGCAACATCTAAACCGACCAACACACCCAGTGCATCTGCACCCATGTTCAGCACACGTCATAAGGAACATGAGCCTTGTACCGGATTGGGACATATAGTCTTGTGTGGTACATATAGTGTGAGTACTTCACCAACCTCCTCCCACCATCCCATCTCTGCCTGTGGTGTCGGGTCATCACCCACAGTAGACACACACGTCTCGTCATTCAACAGCTCCTCGTGTATTTGGACGTCATCCTCCAGACGTGTCAGCCTGACTGGCTTCTCTCAAGCTGACGATTTACCCCGATGATGATGATGATGATGATGATGATGATGATGATGATGATGAGTCTATACGATATCTCCAGCCTCATGTACAATATCTCCTGCCTCATGTACAATATCTCCTGCCTCATGTACAATATCTCCTGCCTCATGTACAATATCTCCTGCCTCATGTACAATATCTCCTGCCTCATGTACAATAACTCCTGCCTCCTGTACAATAACTCCTGCCTCATGTACAATAACTCCTGCCTCATGTACAATATCTCCTGCCTCATGTACAATATCTCCTGCCTCATGTACAATATCTCCTGCCTCATGTACAATATCTCCTGCCTCATGTACAATATCTCCTGCCTCATGTACAATATCTCCTGCCTCATGTACAATATCTCCTGCCTCATGTACAATATCTCCTGCCTCATGTACAATATCTCCTGCCTCATGTACAATATCTCCTGCCTCATGTACAATATCTCCTGCCTCATGTACAATATCTCCTGCCTCATGTACAATATCTCCTGCCTCATGTACAATATCTCCTGCCTCATGTACAATATCTCCTGCCTCATGTACAATATCTCCTGCCTCATGTACAATATCTCCTGCCTCATGTACAATATCTCCTGCCTCATGTACAATATCTCCTGCCTCATGTACAATATCTCCTGCCTCATGTACAATATCTCCTGCCTCATGTACAATATCTCCTGCCTCATGTACAATATCTCCTGCCTCATGTACAATATCTCCTGCCTCATGTACAATATCTCCTGCCTCCTGTACAATATCTCCTGCCTCATGTACAATATCTCCTGCCTCATGTACAATAACTCCTGCCTCATGTACAATATCTCCTGCCTCATGTACAATATCTCCTGCCTCATGTACAATATCTCCTGCCTCATGTACAATATCTCCTGCCTCATGTACAATATCTCCTGCCTCATGTACAATATCTCCTGCCTCATGTACAATATCTCCTGCCTCATATACAATATCTCCTGCCTCATGTACAATATCTCCTGCCTCATGTACAATATCTCCTGCCTCATGTACAATATCTCCAGCCTCATGTACAATATCTCCTGCCTCATGTACAATAACTCCTGCCTCATGTACAATAACTCCTGCCTCCTGTACAATATCTCCAGCCTCATGTACAATAACTCCTGCCTCCTGTACAATAACTCCTGCCTCCTGTACAATAACTCCTGCCTCATGTACAATAACTCCTGCCTCCTGTACAATAACTCCAGCCTCATGTACAATATCTCCTGCCTCATGTACAATAACTCCTGCCTCCTGTACAATAACTCCTGCCTCATGTACAATATCTCCAGCCTCATGTACAATATCTCCTGCCTCCTGTACAATAACTCCTGCCTCATGTACAATAACTCCTGCCTCCTGTACAATAACTCCAGCCTCATGTACAATATCTCCTGCCTCATGTACAATATATCCTGCCTCCTGTACAATAACTCCAGCCTCATGTACAATATCTCCTGCCTCATGTACAATATCTCCTGCCTCATGTACAATATCTCCTGCCTCATGTACAATATCTCCAGCCTCATGTACAATATCTCCTGCCTCCTGTACAATAACTCCTGCCTCATGTACAATAACTCCTGCCTCCTGTACAATAACTCCAGCCTCATGTACAATAACTCCTGCCTCCTGTACAATAACTCCTGCCTCCTGTACAATAACTCCTGCCTCATGTACAATAACTCCAGCCTCCTGTACAATAACTCCAGCCTCATGTACAATATCTCCTGCCTCCTGTACAATAACTCCTGCCTCCTGTACAATAACTCCTGCCTCATGTACAATATCTCCAGCCTCCTGTACAATAACTCCTGCCTCCTGTACAATAACTCCTGCCTCATGTACAATAACTCCTGCCTCCTGTACAATGACTCCAGCCTCATGTACAATATCTCCTGCCTCATGTACAATATCTCCTTCCTCCTGTACAATAACTCCAGCCTCATGTACAATATCTCCTGCCTCATGTACAATATCTCCTGCCTCCTGTACAATAACTCCTGCCTCATGTACAATAACTCCTGCCTCCTGTACAATAACTCCTGCCTCATGTACAATGACTCCAGCCTCATGTACAATATCTCCTGCCTCATGTACAATATCTCCTTCCTCCTGTACAATAACTCCAGCCTCATGTACAATATCTCCTGCCTCCTGTACAATAACTCCTGCCTCATGTACAATAACTCCAGCCTCCTGTACAATGACTCCAGCCTCATGTACAATATCTCCTGCCTCATGTACAATATCTCCTTCCTCCTGTACAATAACTCCAGCCTCATGTACAATATCTCCTGCCTCATGTACAATATCTCCTGCCTCCTGTACAATAACTCCTGCCTCATGTACAATAACTCCTGCCTCCTGTACAATAACTCCTGCCTCATGTACAATAACTCCTGCCTCATGTACAATAACTCCTGCCTCATGTACAATAACTCCGGTCATAGACTGAAGCATTACATGATCACCATTGCCCCGGGGAGGCACCATGCGTTGATGGTCTGTATTTCCACGTTGCTGTGTGTGAGGATACGACCAGCGGGCGACGATGAGCCTGTGTGTGTGTGTGTGTGTGTGTGTGTGTGTGTGTGTGATCCGGGTATGCTCAGTCACGTGATGGTCTGGGTCATCATACTGGTTATACTCCAGGACCCTGTACAGTCTCCGGGACCCTGTGTCCCCCCTAGTCTGTCCCAACCTGCTTGATATCCTCCGTTATAACCAGGTATTACACCACCTGTGTCATGGCTGGGTCTCGTGTACCGTGTTCAGTGTTCCGTTATTGTTATCTACTTTATATTTGTTCTTGTTCATTTACATTCTTTCGTAGGCTCGTAAATCATCAGCACCGTTATGCAGTCTCTCTCTCTCTCTCTCTCTCTCTCTCTCTCTCTCTCTCTCTCTCTCTCTCTCTCTCTCTCTCTCTCTCTCTCTCTCTCTCTCTCTCTCTCTCTCTCTCTCTCTCTCTCTGTTGCCCTTACTTTTCCCGTTGTGTGTCGTGTGAGTGGGTCAGTGTGTCGGGTCCGAGAGCCACAGTGTCGAGGTAACACCTCTGTACACAGAGCCAGGTGTCATGTGTCACACAGCCAGAGAAGCTCTGATGACACTGACAACCGGGTGCGTCCATGAAGGCTGTCCTGCCACCTCAGACTGTACACAGATCACGAGGGTCATGTATCGTGGCACCACCCCAGACCACGAGGGTCATGTATCATGGTGTACTATGTCACATCACCCCAGACCACGAGACACATGTATCATGGTGTACTATGTCACACCACCCCAGACCACGAGGGTCATGTATCATGGTGTACTATGTCACACCACCCCAGACCACGAGGGTCATGTATCATGGTGTACTATGTCACATCACCCCAGACCACGAGAGACATGTATCATGGTGTACTGTGTCACACCACCCCAGACCACGAGGGTCATGTATCATGGTGTACTATGTCACATCACCCAAGACCACGAGGGTCATGTATCATGGTGTACTATGTCACATCACCCCAGACCACGAGAGACATGTATCATGGTGTACTATGTCACATCACCCCAGACCACGAGGGTCATGTATCATGGTGTACTATGTCACACCACCCCAGACCACGAGACACATGTATCATGGTGTACTATGTCACATCACCCCAGACCACGAGAGACATGTATCATGGTGTACTATGTCACATCACCCCAGACCACGAGGGTCATGTATCATGGTGTACTATGTCACACCACCCCAGACCACGAGGGTCAGGTCATGTATCATGGTGTACTATGTCACATCACCCCAGACCACGAGAGACATGTATCATGGTGTACTATGTCACATCACCCCAGACCACGAGGGTCATGTATCATGGTGTACTATGTCACACCACCCCAGACCACAAGGGTCATGTATCATGGTGTACTATGTCACATCACCCCAGACCACGAGAGACATGTATCATGGTGTACTGTGTCACATCACCCCAGACCACGAGAGACATGTATCATGGTGTACTGTGTCACACCATCCCAGACCACAAGGGTCAGGTCATGTATCATAGTGTACTATGTCACATCACCCAAGACCACGAGGGTCAGGTCATGTATCATGGTGTACTGTGTCACACCACCCCAGACCACGAGGGTCATGTATCATGGTGTACTATGTCACATCACCCCAGACCACGAAGGTCATGTATCATGGTGTACTATGTCACATCACCTAAGACCACGAGGATCAGGTCATGTATCATGGTGTACTGTGTCACACCACCTCAGACCACGAGGGTCAGGTCATGTATCATGGTGTACTATGTCACATCACCCCAGACCACGAGGGTCAGGTATCATGGTGTACTATGCCACACCACCCCAGACCACGAGGGTCAGGTCATGTATCATGGTGTACTATGTCACATCACCCCAGACCACGAGGGTCATGTATCATGGTGTACTATGTCACACCACGCCAGACCACGAGGGTCGGGTCATGTGTCATGGTGTACTATGTCACATCACCCCAGACCACGAGGGTCGGGTCATGTATCATGGCGTACTATGCCACACCAACCCCAAATACATACAGGGCAAGGTGGTGGCACGTGTCACCCTGTGTCGTGGCACACAGTCACGCTGCCTCAGAGTGTACACACACAGCGGCATGTGGCATGACGTGAGTCAGAATTACGTTATGTGCTGGTGAGGTCAGGTCTGAGCCGGGGGGGGGAGTTAGTGTGGAATATCCCCCACAAACCCCCACGTACAGATGTGGGTCTTGTCACCCTGATGTCCCCAGGAGGGCCTGTACTCTCCCTCTGGTGGTCTTCCTCACTCTCAGACGGTGGACCTTTCCCCGTGATGTCCCCAGGAGGGCCTGTACTCTCCCTCTGGTGGTCTTCCTCACACTCAGACGGTGGCCCTTTCCCCGTGATGTCCCCAGGAGGGTCTGTACTCTCGCTGTGCTCTCTGGAGACACTGCTGCTAACAGTAGGTTGACAGACGTGTTCCGTCTGCCTTCCCCTACAGTGAGTTGTGTCTCTGGCCTGGTGAACACCACTGTGTGGCCTGTTGAGCCATGATCTGACCACCCTTACGTATGAGGTCCCTCCCTCTGGCCTGATCCCTGAGGGTCGGGTGAAAGCTAGGACAGCATATCCAAGGGACGTGGGGTCCTACTCAGGGTCCGTCTGGTGCAGGTGTGGAGGGTCAATGGCACTGTGGAAGACCACGGGTGCAGACCCGGACCTAGGGATCATATACCAGGTAAAGACGCGTTATTTACTGATGCTGACAGTTAGTGAGTTGGTGAAGGTGTTCTGCAGGTTCCTGCCATCTGCTGGCTCACGTGGGGCTGGAACCTGCCACCCGAGGCTTCACGTGGGGCTGGAACGTGCCACCCGAGGCTTCACGTGGGTCTGGAACGTGCCACCCGAGGCTTCACGTGGGTCTGGAACGTGCCACCCGAGGCTTCACGTGGGCTGGAACGTGCCACCCAAGGCTTCACGTGGGGCTGTAACCTGCCACCCGAGGTTTCACGTGGGGCTGGAAACTGCCACCCAAGGCTCCACGTAGGGCTGGAATCTGCTATCCGAGGCTTCGCATGGGGCTGTAGCCTGCTGCCATATACTTCACATGGTTTTGAAATTGGCACCACATGTTTCCCATGGGGCTGGAACCTGCCACTAGATGATCCACATGGGACTGGAGCCTTCCACCACATACTTCACATAGGGCTGGAGCCTGTCACCCGATGCTTCACTTTGGGTTGGAAGCTGCCACCAAGCTTCACATGGGTCTGGAAACTGCCACCAGATGCTTCACGTGGCTGTAGCATGCCACTATATGATTCACATGAGGCTGGAACCTGCCGCTAGATGCTTCAAACAAGGCCGGAACCTGTCACCTGATGATTCACATGGGTCTGGAACCTGCCACTAGATGCTTCAACAAGGCTGGAATCTGTCACCTGATGATTCACATGGGGCTGGAACCTGCCACTAGATGCGTCAACAAGGCTGGAACCTGTCACCTGATGACTTGCACGGGGTTAGAGGTTGCCATCACAAGCTTTGCATGGTGCTAGAACCTACCACTGAATGCTTCACATGGGTCTGGAACTGCCACTAGATGCTTCACATGGTGTTAGAACCTGCCACTAGATGCTTCACATGGGGCCGGAACCTGCCACTAGATGCTTCATACGAAGCTGGAACCTGCAATTAGATGCTTCACATGGGGCCGGAACCTGCCACTAGATGCTTCATACGAAGCTGGAACCTGCAATTAGATGCTTCACATGGGGCTGGAACCTGCCACTAGATGCTTCACATGAGGCTGGAACCTACCACTAGATGCTTCATATAAGGTTGGAGCCTACCACTAGATGCTGTACATGGGACTGGAACATAACGCTAATTGTTCTGCATTTGAATGAAAATTGCCACTGGATCCTTCACATCGGGATGGAACCTGCTACTAGATGCTTCACATAGGACTGAAATCCTCACTAGGTGCTTCACAAGGGGGTGGAACTTGCAATCAAATGCTTCACATGGGACTGGAACCCGCAACTAGATGCTTCACATAAGGTTGGAACCTATCATTAGATGCTTCATATGGGGCTGGAACCTACCGCTAGATGCTTCACATCGGACAAGGTCCTGCACATAGATGCTTCACATGAGACTGGAAGTTGCCTCCAAGGTGCTGGAAACTGCCAATAGATGTTTCACATGGCGTTTCAATCTGCTGCTGGTTCAATCACATGGTTACCTCCCACTAGACGCTTGACAAGGTGCCGGAACTAGTTACTGTACGCTTCACACTGGGCTATAGGGCTGGAACCTGTTGCCAGATGCTTCACATGGGACTGACATCTGTCACTAGATGCTTCACATGCGGCAGGTCCCTGTCACTAGATGCTTCAAATGGGACTGGCACCTATCACTAGATGCTTCACATGGGGCTGGTCCCGGTCACTAGAAGCTTCACATGGAGCTGGCACCTATTACTAGATGCTTCACGTGGGACTGGTCCCTGTCACTAGATGCTTCACATGGGGCTGATCCCTGTCACTAGATGCTTCACATGGGGCTGAGACCTATCACTAGACACTTCACGTGGGTCTGTTCCCTGTCACTAGATGCTTCACATGGGGCTGGTCCCTGTCACCAGTTGCTTTACGTGGGGCTGATCCGTCACTAGATGCTTCACGTGGGGCTGGTCCCTGTCACTAGATGCTTCACATGGGGCTGGCACCTATCACTAGATGGTTTACATGGGGTTGTTCCTTGTCACTAGACGCTTCACATGGGGCTGGCACCTAGTACTAGAAGCTTCACATGGGGCTGTTCCCTGTAACAAGATGCTTCACATGGGGCCGGTCCCTGTCACTAGATGCTTCACATGGGGCTGGAACCTATCACTAGAAGCTTCACATGGGGCTGTTCCCTGTAACAAGATGCTTCACATGGGGCTGGTCCCTGTCACTAGATGCTTCACATGGAGCTGACGCCTATCACTAGATGCTTCACATGGGGCTGGTCCCTGTCACTAGATGCTTCACATGGAGCTGACGCCTATCACTAGATGCTTCACATGGGGCTGTTCCCTGTCACTAGATGCTTCACATGAGGCTGGTCATTGTCACTAGATACTTCACATGGGGCTGTTCCCTGTCACTGGACACTTCACATGGGGCTAGCACCTATTACTAGATGCTTCACATGGGGCTGGTCCCTGTCACTAGACACTTCACATGGGGCTGGCACCTATCACTAGATGCTTCACATGGGGGTGTTCCCTGTCACTAATGCTTCACATGGGGCTGGCACCTATTACTAGATGCTTCACATGGGGCTGGTCCCTGTCACTAGACACTTGACATGGGGCTGGCACCTATCACTAGATGCTTCACATGGGGCTGGCACCTATCACTACATGCTTCACATGGGGCTGGCACCTATCACTACATGCTTCACATGGGGCTGACACCTATCACTAGATGCTTTACATGGGGCTGTTCCCTGTCAATAGACAGTTCACATGGGGCTGGCACCTATTACTAGATGCTTCACATGGGGCTGACACCTATCACTAGATGCTTCACATGGGGTTGGCACATATTACTAGATGCTTCACATGGGGCTGGCACCTATCACTAGATACTTCACATGGGGCTGGCACCTATCACTAGATGCTTCACATGAGGCTGGCACATATTACTAGATGCTTCACATGGGGATGGCACCTATCACTACATGCTTCACATGGGGCTGGCACCTATCACTACATGCTTCACATGGGGTTGGTCCCTGTCACTAGATGCTTCACATAGGGCTGGTCCCCGTCACTTAAAGCTTCACATGGGCTGGCACCTATCACTGGACGCTTCACATGGGCTAGCACCTATCACTACATGCTTCACATGGGGCTGGTCCCTGTCACTTAGATGCTTCACATGGGGCTTACATTAACATAGCATGACCTTAGAATTCCCTCCTCACTTACTGCACAAGTATTCCTTATGTTTCTACTTTTCTTTCGTAATATTTGAATTCCTAACTTTAAGACAAAGGGAATTGGTGGTTGTCAGTTATCACGTTTATAGTATACGGTACTTGGAACTGACTTAGATATGGAGACGATAGTGATGTAGACAGTTTGCACCTAAACTGATCATGCCTTGTTTATGTATGCAAATGTATGCCACATAATGTGGTTGGTAACAGCTGATCAGTGTCCACTTGTGGTGGTAGGTCAGGAATGTGATTTGTTCGTGGTTGAGATCGTGAGGTGCGCTGAACACACGGCCTCCCAGACCAAGTGGGTTTCGAGCCTACGCTTGATCTCCAACCAATCTTAAATGTTAAGGACTTAAGGTGAAGAGAAATTAGGATGTGGAGGACTTAAGTAAGGTAATGAGAACATGTGGAGTGGAGGCACTGACCTGTACGATCAAGGTGGAGGCTGGGTGGAGGGACGTGTCCTGGGATGATGGGACTGCCCTGCTCCGCGTTGTTGTGGATGGTGTCTGCGTCAGGCGGGGGAGGTGGTGGCGCCCCATTTAGGGTTGGCCTTACTCCAGGAACCCTTACCGCTCCAGAGCCTGGGTTGTCCATGTCAGGCAAACCCGAGTCTGCTGCTGAGTCTAGGCTATCCTGGGGCATTCCCATGTCTGCTGCTGAGTCTAGACCACTCTGGGACACTTCTATGTCTGCTGCTGAGTCTAGGCTACTCTGGGACAGTTCTGTGTCTGCTCCTGTGTCTGGGCCGCCTTCATGCGTCCCTGCGTCTGCCTCTGAGTCTAGACTACTCTGGGACAGTTCTATGTCTCCTCCTGTGTCTGGGCCACCTTCACCTGTCCCTGAGTCTGCTGAGTCTAGGCTACTCTGAGACAGTTCTATGTCTGCTGCTGAGTCTGGGCTACTCTGGGACAGTTCGATGTCTGCTCCTGTGTCTGGGGCACTTTCAGGCGTCCCTAAGTCTGCTGCTGAGTCTAGACTGCTCTGGGACAGTTCTATGTCTGCTCCTGTGCCTGGGTCATTTTCAGGCGCCCCTAAGTCTTGTGCTGAGTCTAGACTACTCTGGGACAGTTCTATGTCTGCTCCTGTGTCTGGGCCACCTTGACGCGTCCCTGAGTCTGCTGCTGAGTCTAGGCTACTATGGGACAGCTCTATGTCTGCTGCTGAGTCTAGACTACTTTGGGACAGTTCTATGTCTGCTCCTGTGTTTGGGCCACCTTCAGGCGTCCCTGAGTCTGCTGCTGAGTCTAGGCTGCTCTGGGACAGCTCTATGTCTGCTGCTGAGTCTAGGCTACTCTGGGACAGTTCTATGTCTGCTGCTGAGTCTAGACTACTTTGGGACAGTTCTGTGTCTGCTCCTGTGTCTGGGCTACTCTGGGACAGTTCTGTGTCTGCTCCTGTGTCTAGGCTACTCTGGGACAGTTCTGCGTCTTCTCCTGTGTCTGTGCCACCTTGACGCGTCCCTGAGTCTGGGCTACTCTGGGACAGTTGTATGTCTGCTCCTGTGTCTGGGCCACCTTCAGGCATCCCTGAGTCTGCTGCTGAGTCTAAGCTACTCTGGGACAGTTTTGTGTCTGCTTCTGAGTCTGAGCTACCCTGGGGCATGCCTGTATGTACTCCTATATTTGTGCTACCCTGAGTCAACTCTGTGTCTGCTCCTGAATCTGTGCTACCCATGTCAGGCATCCCTGTGTCTGCCTCTAGAGCTAGGCTGCCCTGCGGCATCTCCGTCTGTGCTTCAGAGTCTGGTCTACTCTGAACCGAACCCGTGTCTATTCCTGTGTTTGGGCTTACCTGAGATAACTCTGTTTCTGCTCCTGAATCTGGGCTACTGTGCGGCATTCCTGCGTGTGCTCCTCCTGATTCCTCGGGAGACTGTGGCTTCGAGTCGTCAGGGTAGAGCGGGTCGAAGATGCTGATGGGATCGCGGTCGAACCAAGTACTGAGTCCGTCATCGCCTGGTTGTGGTGGCTCGGGTCTGGTCATGAAGATTCTTTCGTCGTCCACGTAAACGCCACCGGCCTCCTCTAAGGCGATGTCGCCGGGGGAATACTTTACAGGGGTAATATCGGAATCAGCTTCCGGGGTGGCCGCTATCTCTGGGTCTCCTCTGGTTAAGGGGAAATCTGTAAGGATAGAGTGGATGTTCTGAGGAATGTCTTGGTCATCGGTGGGGAGTGTATGAGGTTCATCATTTTTCAACACCACTTTCACCTGCTCCTCGCCCTCACTGTCACCCTGGACAGTGCTTGATATTACCGCTGGCGTCTTGTCTTCAGAGTCCAGCTCAGGCTGCCAAACACTGCTCTCTACTTTGTCGTTTTCATAATACGTTACTGATGATGCAAGTTGTTGGTCGTCCAGCTGGTCGACTTGTGAATCTTCATCGTTGACATGTGCTGTAGCATCATCATTTCCGCCCATATCTTCTGAGAATGTTATAGTGGTAGTTTCCAAGGCTTGGGAGACATGATAATATCCCTCACTGTCGTCAACACTGTTATCAGCAGCGTTAAGATGTGTGGCATGTGTCACAGTTTTCTCGTCCTGGACATTGCTGGCTGAATCTATTGCTTCGTCAAACATAATGTCGAGGAGGTCTGACATTGCCTGGTTCAGGGCAAGTTGATCTTTTTCATCTGCAGCAGCTTGCATGGTTTCCTCCTCCTCTTTCATCATGAGATCCTCTAACTTTTGCGCCAGAACTTCGTCCAGATCATTATCAATTGTGCCCTCAGAAGGGGCTTGTGTAGTGCGCGAGAGGTCATCTTCCTCGTCGTAGTCTGATAACATTGTTATCTTTTCATCCAGCGTCACCTGAGGCGTTGAAGTTACCTCACCAAATTCCTGTGTGTTACCCAAGTCAGTTGCAGGTTGTTGTTGGGCTGGCAGGACAGTCACCGTCTCGAGCCAGTTAACTGTCTCGTATGGAATGTTGGAATGATGGTCGTCGCCGATGGGATCCAGAGCCAGATTTGAGCTGCTGCTGTGGGAATCCTGCGTCGCACTGATCAAGCTGTCTTGACCACTGCTTTGGGTTTCGTCCTGTGAAAACAAGGAGTAACCCTCTGTACTCCAGAGGTTACTGAAGCTGGTTACTTGCTCCTGGTTGTCAATATTCTCACTTTGGTCATACAGTTTGTCAGGTGTTACCGGGAGAACGCTACTGGGATTATTATTTCCGAACGAGTTGAAGTCTTCGTGGTTGATGGCTATGGCATCATGCTCGCCGGGGTCCTTGGGTACTATATGCATCACGGACACACCAGTGAAGCCGTCTGCGTTGGTCATGACGGGCGGGCGGTCGCCGGGGCGGGCAGGCTGTTGGACGCCACCGTCAGAGTAAACATGTAGACTCTCCGAGTTTGGTATGGGCGGCAGCAAGGGCGGGAAGGGAACGTCATTTATAGGGGCTCGGTCATTGAGCTTCCCACCAACTGTCTTGTGGCTGAATGACGTCACAATATTGTGGATCTTTTGTGACACTTGAGTGAAGTCTGGCGTCTCGACGGCGTAGTAATAGGGTTGATTGTTGTCTTGAGGTCGTTGTGGTAAGTTCTGGCTCTGCAGGTACAGTCCCCCAGCCTCATCGATCGTGATTGGTGGTGGGCGGTGGCTGAAGGTGGTATGCTGCTCTGGTGGTGGCGGCATTGCCTGCTGCAGTCCCGTCATCACGTTGATGCTCAGCGTGCCGTCAGAGGTCGTCATGAAGTCAGTATTGGAGGCCACTTCTTCCTCAGAGTCGAGGTCGTCATGCAATGGAGCCCAGGTCGTCATGCCGCTGTGTTCCTCCTCCCATGGGGGATATTTCGTCGCCAGTTCCTGGCTCTGGTTGCTGACCTCACTCACTTTAGAGTTGCCCCCTGATGTGGCACCGCTGCCCCGACGGAAGGGCATTCCCTTCCGTAGGTGCGCCAGGAGCGGGGAGTTGTAGCCCAGGGAGGACGTGTCCACCATGATGGTGGTGCCACCCAGGGTGTACGGCACCAAGGTGGCCCACACCCCCTCCAACATCACCACACTCGCCCACAAAACTGGAATGAACTTCATTTTTCTATATAGTCTGTTTTGGTCGATCAGATTATTTCATAATATTCGTAAGACTTTGATTATTGATAGAACATTATCAACACTACAGTTCTTAGTAGTAGCAGTAGCAGCAGCAGCACAAGTACTTTAGTCAAACCTTCAGGACACTTTTCTATTGGCGACAAACATAGAACATACGATATTCACAGTACGTGTCTTACACCTGGTCCAGTACGGGCAGCAGACGACACCCCAGACACTTGTAGCAGTAGCACAGGCCGGTACACCTGGTCCAGTACGGGCAGGCAGCAGACGACACCCCAGACACTTGTAGCAGTAACACAGGCCGGTACACCTGGTCCAGTACGGGCAGGCAGCAGACGACACCCCAGACACTTGTAGCAGTAACACAGGCCGGTACACCTGGTCCAGTACGGGCAGCAGACGACACCCCAGACACTTGTAGCAGTAACACAGGCCGGGCAGGCAGCACAGTGCGCGCTCGCGTGTGTGTGTGTGTGTGTGGCCGGGGTGAGGACCTGGCCAGCTCTGACCCACTGCCGCCGTGATCATGTACCACACCTTCCTCACACCACCACCGCTCTCCCTTAACCCCTCCTCCATACCACCTCCACCCTCCAACACTGCCACCACCACCACGCAACCACCGCCTTTCATCACCAGGACCTCCCTACCGTCACACTACTGTCACCTTCACCCTCACACACTGCCACGTCCTTCGCCTTACACAACTACCACCAACAGTCTCCCTCACACTATCTCCACCATCAACTTACACAGCTACCACCAACAGTCTCCCTCACATTATCTCCACCATCATCTTACACAGCTACCGTAGACAATCTCCCTCACACTATCTCCACCATCAAATTACACAGCTACCGCCAACAATCTCCCTCACAATATCTCCACCATCAACTTACACAACTACCACCAACAGTTTCCCTCACACTATCTCCACCATCAACTTACACAACTACCACCAACAGTTTCCCTCACACTATCTCCACCATCAACTTACACAATTACCACCAACAGTCTCCCTCACACTATCTCCACCATCAGTTTACACAATTACCACCAACAGTCTCCCTCACACTATCTCCACCATCAGTTTACACAATTACCACCAACAGTCTCCCTCACACTATCTCCACCATCAGTTTACACAATTACCACCAACAGTCTCCCTCACACTATCTCCACCATCAGTTTACACAATTACCACCAACAGTCTCCCTCACACTATCTCCACCATCAGTTTACACAACTACCACCAACAGTCTCCCTCACACTATCTCCACCATCAACTTACATAGCTACCACCAACAGTCTCCCTCACATTTTCTCCTTCATCCAGTAACACGATTGCCGTTCCTCCATCCTGAAACTCTCTCATCGCCGTCCACCACCACTACTCTCACCAGCTCCCGCCTTCACCACCACTACTCTCACCAGCTCCCGCCTTCACCACCACTACTCTCACCAACTCCCGCCTTCACCACCACTACTCTCACCAGCTCCCGCCTTCACCACCACTACTCTCACCAGCTCCCGCCTTCACCACCACTACTCTCACCAACTCCCGCCTTCACCACCACTACTCTCACCAGCTCCCGCCTTCACCACCACTACTCTCACCAACTCCCGCCTTCACCACCACTACTCTCACCAACTCCCGCCTTCACCACCACTACTCTCACCAACTCCCGCCTTCACCACCACTACTCTCACCAGCTCCCGCCTTCACCACCACTACTCTCACCAACTCCCGCCTTCACCACTACTACTCTCACCAGCTCCCGCCTTCACCACCACTACTCTCACCAGCTCCCGCCTTCACCACCACTACTCTCACCAACTCCCGCCTTCACCACCACTACTCTCACCCACTCCCGCCTTCACCACCACTACTCTCACCCTCTCCAACCTTCACCATCACCACTCTCCTCCACTTCCGCCTTCACCATCACTTCTCTTACTCACTCCTGCCTTCATCACCACTCTCACCCACTCCGACCTTCACCACCACTACTCTCACCCACTCTAACCTACACCACCGCCACTTTCACCCACTCCCGCCTTCACCACCACTACTCTCACCCACTCCGACCTTCACCATCACCACTCTCCTCCAATCCCGCCTCCACCAAAACTTCTCTTACTCACTCCCGCCTTCACCACCACCATTCTCACCCACTCCAACCTTCACCAGCACAACTCTCACCCACTCCCGCCTTCACCACCACCACTCTCACCCACTCCTGCTTTCACCACGACTCTCACCCACTCCAACCTTCACCACCACCCATCTCACCCACTCCAACCTTTACCACCACCACTCTCACCCACTCCAAAGTTCACAACTACCACTCTCACCCACTCCAAAGTTCACAACTACCACTCTCACCCACTCCAACCTTCACCACCACCACTCTCACCAACTCCCACCTTCACTACTGCCACTCTCACCCACTCCCGCCTTCACCACCACTCTTACCCACTCCCGCCTTCAAAACCATTACTCTCACCCACTACTGTCTTCACCACCATTCTCACCTACTCCAGCCTTCACCACCACCACTCTCACTCACTTTCGCCTCACCACCACTCTTACTCATTCAACTTCCACCACCATTCTCACTCACTCCCGCCTTCACCACCACTACTCTCACTGATTCGTGCCTTCACCACCACTCACGCACTCCCGCCTTCAACATCACTCACCCACTCCAACCTTCACCACCACTACTCTCACCAGCTTCCGCCATCACCGCCACTTTCACCCACTCCAGCCTTCACTACCACCACTCTCACTCACTTTCGCCTCACCACCACTCTCACCCTCTCCAACCTTCACCACCAACACTCTTACCCACTCGAATGTTCACTGCCACGACTCTCACCCACTCCCTCCTTCACCACCACTCTCACCCACTCCAACCTTCACCACCACTACTCTCACCCACTCCCTCCTTCACCACCACTCTCACCCACTCTAACCTTCACCACCTCCACTCTCACCCACTCCCTCCTTCACCACCAGTCTCACCCGCTCCAACCTTCACCACCTCCACTCTCACCTACTCCCGCCTTCACCACCACTATTCTCACCCACTCCAACCTTCACCCAATCCAACCTACACCACCACCACTCTCACCCAGTCCAACCTTGACCGCCACTACTCTCACCCACTCCCGCCTTCACCACCACCACTCTCACCCACTCCCTCCTTCACTACCACCACTCTCACTCACTTCCGCCTTCACCACCTCCACCACTGTCACCTACTTCCGCCTTCACCACCTCCACCACTCTCACCTACTTCCGCCTTCAACACCACTCTCACCCACTCCCACCTTTACCGCTATTCTCACTCACACCAGATATCACCACCACTCTCACCCACTCCCGCCTTCACCACCACTCTCACCCACTCCAACCCTCACCATCACCACTTTCACTCACTCCCGCCTCACCACCACCACTCTCACCCACTCCTGCCTTCACCAGAGAGGTGTTGTGAGTGGTATGATCAAGAGGGAGGTGTTTTGAGTGGGATGATCGAGAAGGAGGTGTTGTGAGTGGGTTGACCAATAGGGAGATGATGTGAGTGGGGTGATCAATAGGGAAGCTTTGTAATTGGGATGATCAATAGGGAGGTGTTATGAGTGGGTTCATCAATAGGGAGGTGTTGTGAGTAGGGTTGATCAATAGGGAGGTATTGTGAGTAGAGTGATCAGTAGTG
This sequence comes from Panulirus ornatus, assembly GCF_036320965.1. Classification (NCBI taxonomy): domain Eukaryota; kingdom Metazoa; phylum Arthropoda; class Malacostraca; order Decapoda; family Palinuridae; genus Panulirus; species Panulirus ornatus. The sequence continues at coordinate 39,516,489 of NC_092243.1, read as the reverse complement.
AGGATTTTGAGTAGGATGATCAATATGGTGTTGTGAGTGGTGTGATGAAGAGGGAGGTCTTGTGAGTGGAATGATCAGTAGGGAGGTGTTGTGAGTGGTGTGATCAGTAGGGAGATGTTGTGAGTAGGGTGATCAGTAGGGATGTATAGTGAGTAAGGTGATCAATAGAGAGGTGTTGTGAATAGGGTGATCATTAGGGAGGTTTTGTGAGTAGGGTAATGAATAGGGAGGTGTTGTGAGTGGGATGATCAATAGAGAGATGTGAGTAGGCTGATCAATAGGGAGGTGTTGTGTGTAGGGTGATCAGTAGGGAGGTGTTGTAAGTGGGATGATCAATAGGGAGGCGTTGTGAGTAGTGTGATTAAAAGAGTGAATTGTTGTGGGTGGGATGATCAAGAGGAAAGTGTTGTGAGTGGAATGATCAAAAGGGAGGTGGTGTGAGTGGGATGATCAAGAGGGAGTTGTTGTGAGTGGGGTAATCAAGAGGGAGGTGATGTGAGAGGAATGATAAAGAGGGAGGTGTTGTGAGTGGGATGATCAAGATGGAGGTGTTGTGAGTGGGGTAATCAAAAGGGAGGTGTGAGCGGGATGATCAAGAGAGAGATGTTTTGAGTGGGATGATCAAGAGAGAGGTGTTGTGAGTGGGGTGATCGATAGGAAGGTGTTGTTAGTGGTTTGATCAATAAGGAGGTGTTGTGAGTAGGATGATCAATAGGGAGGTGTTGTAGGAAGGTGTTGTGAGTAGAATGATCAATAGGGAGGTGTTGTGATTGGTGTGATCAAGAGGGAAGTGTTGTAAGTGGGTGATCAATAGGGAGGTGTTGTGAGTAGAATGATCAATAGGGAGGTGTTGTGAGTGGGGTGATCAATAGGGAGTTGTGAATGAGATGATCAATAGGGAGTTGTTGTGAGTGGGGTAATCAATAGGGAGTTGTGAATGAGATGATCAATAGGGAGGTGTTGTGAGTGGGGTGATCAATAGGGAGTTGTGAATGAGATGATCAATAGGGAGGTGTTGTGAGTGGGGTGATCATCAATAGGGAGAGTCATAGATCTTCAATGTTGTCTGTGGTTCTCCACCGTCAGGCATTCTCTAGAGTTTTAAGAACCTTCGTCAGTAGGATCTCTGGATTCACCATCTCTGTCCCAGCCCCAGAGCCCCCGGCTGTGGGTCATCCTAGTCCCGCCACCAGCCCCAGAAACCCCCAGTATGATGCCTTCCATCCCCAGTGCCCCTGCTCCCAGCCCCAGAACCCCCTGCTATTGTAACGTCTCGCCTCAGAACCTCTCTCTCAGCCCCAGAACCCCCCTGCTATGCTTCCTCTTAGCCCCAACCCCAGAACCTCCGACTGTGATAGCTCCTACACCCAGTACCTCTGTCCCAACCCCAGAACCCCCGGCTGTGGTACCTCCTACACCCAGTACCTCTGTCCCAACCCCAGAACCCCCGGCTGTGGTACCTCCTATACCCAGTACCTCTGTCCCAACCCCAGAACCCCCGGCTGTGATCCCTCTTAGCTCTAGAACCTGTGTCCCAGCCCCAGAGCCCACAGCTATGGTACCTCCTAGCCTCACTACCTCTGCCTCCAGCTGCGGTACTACCAACTCAGGTCCACAGGCTGTGGTACCCCGACCCAGGTCCACAGGCTGTGGTACCCCGACCCAGGTCCACAGGCTGTGGTACCCCCGACCCAGGTCCACAGGCTGTGGTACCCCCGACCCAGGACCACAGGCTGTGGTACCCCCGACCCAGGTCCACAGGCTGTGGTACCCCTGACCCAGGTCCACAGGCTGTGGTACCCTAGCCTGGCCCTGATACCGTTAGCCACCCTACATATGATCTGGTGTGGGTAGCAGCCATATTCCCCGTGCGGGTCAGCTGCCTCCAGCGGTGCTGCCTGGCTCCTATGGTAAGGCTGCGGTACTGCCTGGTGCACGGTGGTGATGCTACTGGCCCACGGGCAGGTAACGGGACGGGCGGCTGGCACCAGCAAGTTGATCAATGAACGCGGTCAGTCACCAACGCTGGTCGTTGTTGTAGTCCCGTCAGAACGCAACGTCTACTGTGCCACGGCTGACGTAATGAAGGTATGATTGGTACAGCAACTGGCTGGTCATGCCTTCTGATGGCAGCTTTCCCACGTTGCTGTAGTGTTCCCGCAGTGTGGCATGACCACCTTCTGGGTTGTAGCATGATCATGTCTGGGTTGTGGTATAACCATATTGTGGGGTTGTGGCATGACCACCTTCTGGGGTTGTAGCATGATCATGTCTGGGTGTTGGTATGACCACATTGTGGGGTTGTGGTATGACCACCTTCTGGGGTTGTAGCATGATCATGTCTGGGTGTTGGTATGACCACATTGTGGGGTTGTGGTATGACCACCTTCTGGGGTTGTGGCATGATCATGTCTGGGTTGTGGTATAACCATATTGTGGGGTTGTGGCATGACCACCTTCTGGGGTTGTGGCATGATCATGTCTGGGTTGTGGTACGACCACATTGTGGGGTTGTGGTATGACCACCTTCTGGGGTTGTGGCATGATCATGTCTGGGTTGTGGTACGACCACATTGTGGGGTTGTGGTATGACCACCAGTTTTCTGAAGTTGTGGCATGATCATGTCTGGGTTGTGGCATAACCACATTGTGGGGTTGTGGCATGACCACCTTCTGGGTTGTAGCATGATCATGTCTGGGTTGTGGTATAACCATATTGTGGGGTTGTGGTATGACCACCTTCTGGGGTTGTGGCATGATCATGTCTGGGTTGTGGTATAACCATATTGTGGGGTTGTGGTATGACCACCTTCTGGGTTGTAGCATGATCATGTCTGGGTTGTGGTATAACCATATTGTGGGGTTGTGGCATGACCACCTTCTGGGTTGTAGCATGATCATGTCTGGGTTGTGGTATAACCATATTGTGGGGTTGTGGCATGATCATGTCTGGGTTGTGGTATAACCATATTGTGGGGTTGTGGTATGACCACCTTCTGGGGTTGTGGCATGATCATGTCTGGGTTGTGGTATAACCATATTGTGGGGTTGTGGTATGACCACCTTCTGGGTTGTAGCATGATCATGTCTGGGTTGTGGTATAACCATATTGTGGGGTTGTGGTATGACCACCTTCTGGGTTGTAGCATGATCATGTCTGGGTTGTGGTATAACCATATTGTGGGGTTGTGGTATGACCACCTTCTGGGTTGTAGCATGATCATGTCTGGGTTGTGGTACGACCACATTGTGGGGTTGTGGTATGACCACCTTCTGGGGTTGTGGCATGACCACCTTCTGGGTTGTAGCATGATCATGTCTGGGTTGTGGTATAACCATATTGTGGGGTTGTGGTATGACCACCTTCTGGGGTTGTGGCATGACCACCTTCTGGGGTTGTGGCATGACCACCTTCTGGGTTGTAGCATGATCATGTCTGGGTTGTGGTATAACCATATTGTGGGGTTGTGGTATGACCACCTTCTGGGTTGTAGCATGATCATGTCTGGGTTGTGGTATAACCATATTGTGGGGTTGTGGTATGACCACCTTCTGGGGTTGTGGCATGACCACCTTCTGGGTTGTAGCATGATCATGTCTGGGTTGTGGTATAACCATATTGTGGGGTTGTGGTATGACCACCTTCTGGGGTTGTGGCATGACCACCTTCTGGGTTGTAGCATGATCATGTCTGGGTTGTGGTATAACCATATTGTGGGGTTGTGGTATGACCACCTTCTGGGGTTGTGGCATGACCACCTTCTGGGGTTGTGGCATGACCACCTTCTGGGTTGTAGCATGATCATGTCTGGGTTGTGGTATAACCATATTGTGGGGTTGTGGTATGACCACCTTCTGGGTTGTAGCATGATCATGTCTGGGTTGTGGTATAACCATATTGTGGGGTTGTGGTATGACCACCTTCTGGGGTTGTGGCATGACCACCTTCTGGGGTTGTGGCATGACCACCTTCTGGGGTTGTGGCATGACCACCTTCTGGGTTGTAGCATGATCATGTCTGGGTTGTGGTATAACCATATTGTGGGGTTGTGGTATGACCACCTTCTGGGGTTGTGGCATGACCACCTTCTGGGTTGTAGCATGATCATGTCTGGGTTGTGGTATAACCATATTGTGGGGTTGTGGTATGACCACCTTCTGGGTTGTAGCATGATCATGTCTGGGTTGTGGTATAACCATATTGTGGGGTTGTGGTATGACCACCTTCTGGGGTTGTGGCATGACCACCTTCTGGGTTGTAGCATGATCATGTCTGGGTTGTGGTATAACCATATTGTGGGGTTGTGGTATGACCACCTTCTGGGTTGTAGCATGATCATGTCTGGGTTGTGGTATAACCATATTGTGGGGTTGTGGTATGACCACCTTCTGGGTTGTAGCATGATCATGTCTGGGTTGTGGTATAACCATATTGTGGGGTTGTGGTATGACCACCTTCTGGGGTTGTGGCATGACCACCTTCTGGGTTGTAGCATGATCATGTCTGGGTTGTGGTATAACCATATTGTGGGGTTGTGGTATGACCACCTTCTGGGGTTGTGGCATGACCACCTTCTGGGGTTGTGGCATGACCACCTTCTGGGGTTGTGGCATGACCACCTTCTGGGTTGTAGCATGATCATGTCTGGGTTGTGGTACGACCACATTGTGGGGTTGTGGTATGACCACCTTCTGGGTTGTAGCATGATCATGTCTGGGTTGTGGTACGACCACATTGTGGGGTTGTGGTATGACCACCTTCTGGGGTTGTGGCATGACCACCTTCTGGGTTGTAGCATGATCATGTCTGGGTTGTGGTATAACCATATTGTGGGGTTGTGGCATGACCACCTTCTGGGTTGTAGCATGATCATGTCTGGGTTGTGGCATGACCACCTTCTGGGTTGTAGCATGATCATGTCTGGGTTGTGGTACGACCACATTGTGGGGTTGTGGTATGACCACCTTCTGGGGTTGTGGCATGACCACCTTCTGGGTTGTAGCATGATCATGTCTGGGTTGTGGTACGACCACATTGTGGGGTTGTGGTATGACCACCTTCTGGGTTGTAGCATGATCATGTCTGGGTTGTGGTACGACCACATTGTGGGGTTGTGGTATGACCACCTTCTGGGTTGTAGCATGATCATGTCTGGGTTGTGGTACGACCACATTGTGGGGTTGTGGTATGACCACCTTCTGGGTTGTAGCATGATCATGTCTGGGTTGTGGTACGACCACATTGTGGGGTTGTGGTATGACCACCTTCTGGGGTTGTGGCATGACCACCTTCTGGGGTTGTGGCATGACCACCTTCTGGGTTGTAGCATGATCATGTCTGGGTTGTGGCATGATCATGTCTGGGTTGTGGTATAACCATATTGTGGGGTTGTGGTATGACCACCTTCTGGGTTGTAGCATGATCATGTCTGGGTTGTGGTATAACCATATTGTGGGGTTGTGGTATGACCACCTTCTGGGGTTGTGGCATGACCACCTTCTGGGGTTGTGGCATGACCACCTTCTGGGGTTGTGGCATGACCACCTTCTGGGTTGTAGCATGATCATGTCTGGGTTGTGGTATAACCATATTGTGGGGTTGTGGTATGACCACCTTCTGGGGTTGTGGCATGACCACCTTCTGGGTTGTAGCATGATCATTCTGAGTATATAGTATGCGATAAGAGCGAAGTGGGTATCTGTAGAAGGTCACGGACCAGAGGCAGAGACAAAGCGATAGTTTAGTAGATGTAGACAGAGGAGATCCGCGAGACAGACGCAAGGCATCGCTGGTGGTGGGGAAGGACCAGGACAGAACAAGTCGTCTTGACAGGAGAACCGCAGGAGAAGTGCGTGAGAGAAATTTTTAAATAGACCGACGGTCACCTCCAACCTATTACTCAGATTTATATCTGGACAAAGTATCAGTAAATGGCCAAATGATGATTACCTTAAAGATCCGAAAATGATAAGTTTTTGACCGTGGTAAAGTATTATGTGAAGACTGACAATAGGGTTACAGAGCTTCGTTGAGGTGGATGATGATAGATGGTTCTTTGTGAAGCAGATGGCGCATACACAGCTTGTGGTCCAGATGGCATCTCACCATATGTACCAGAGTTTTCCTATACCCATGATAAGCTGCTGGGAATGTAGCTTAAGCATGATGTAGGGGTGTCTGGATGGGTCGAGGGACGTGATGCACAACAAACACTTACAGGTGAAGTGAGAAGGAGGAATCCCTGAATTATGATTACTAGAAACATAAAATACTACAGAAAACTACCAGGAAACTGGTAGAGCAATCTCCGTAATAGACAAAACGGTGTTAAATTTAGATCATATGCAACGATGCTGTTGTATTTGTAGGAGAGATGAAGCGACACTAGACAGGGATGAAGCGACACTAGACAGGGATGAAGCGACACTAGACAGGGATGAAGCGACACTAGACAGGGATGAAGCGACACTAGACAGGGATGAAGCGACACTGTACAAGGATGAAGCGACACTGTACAAGGATGAAGCGACACTGTACAAGGATGAAGCGACACTGTACAAGGATGAAGCGACACTAGACAGGGATGAAGCGACACTAGACAGGGATGAAGCGACACTGTACAAGGATGAAGCGACACTGTACAAGGATGAAGCGACACTGTACAAGGATGAAGCGACACTAGACAGGGATGAAGCGACACTGTACAAGGATGAAGCGACACTGTACAAGGATAAAGCGACACTGTACAAGGATGAAGCGACACTGTACAAGGATGAAGCGACACTAGACAGGGATGAAGCGACACTAGACAGGGATGAAGCGACACTGTACAAGGATGAAGCGACACTGTACAAGGATGAAGCGACACTAGACAGGGATGAAGCGACACTAGACAGGGATGAAGCGACACTGTACAAGGATGAAGCGACACTGTACAAGGATGAAGCGACACTGTACAAGGATGAAGCGACACTAGACAGGGATGAAGCGACACTAGACAGGGATGAAGCGACACTGTACAAGGATGAAGCGACACTGTACAAGGATGAAGCGACACTGTACAAGGATGAAGCGACACTAGACAGGGATGAAGCGACACTAGACAGGGATGAAGCGACACTAGACAGGGATGAAGCGACACTGTACAAGGATGAAGCGACACTGTACAAGGATGAAGCGACACTGTACAAGGATAAAGCGACACTGTACAAGGATGAAGCGACACTGTACAAGGATGAAGCGACACTGTACAAGGATGAAGCGACACTAGACAGGGATGAAGCGACACTGTACAAGGATGAAGCGACACTGTACAAGGATGAAGCGACACTGTACAAGGATGAAGCGACACTGTACAAGGATGAAGCGACACTGTACAAGGATGAAGCGACACTGTACAAGGATGAAGCGACACTGTACAAGGATAAAGCGACACTGTACAAGGATGAAGCGACACTATACAGGTCATACTGTGTTCTGTGTAGTCGTGGACTGGTAAAACGTCTTTGACAATATCCGTAACAGGAGACTGATATCATGCGGTCAGATTTCCAAGCTGGTGTTAGAAGCGTGTCTCTTGGGTTCCCAGTTACTGAGCCGTGAGCAAGCTGAGCCACAGGTCAAGGGAACCTTTTCGTACTGGGGGAGGGTGAGAAGTGGGGTCCCCTTAGGGGTCAGTGCTGGGACCTGCAGACATTCTAACCTTTGCCTAAGGAAAGAATGATTCCTAAATATGTTTGCTTATGATCGCAAAGTCATGAAAGACGTTTAGAATGATAAGAAGAAGTTATTGTATAAAGGGAGACATAACATAACAATGGTCAAATTACTGATGAAATCCGACGTTCGAAAGTGAAAGATAAACAAGATGGAAAAGGGAAAGAACAGACCAGAGAGTCACATTCATACAGGAATCGTGATGTGAGATGGGACGGCAGACGAAGGTATCACGTCAGGGAGATTGTGAGAGAGGCAGACTTAAATGTCAGTCAATGTCAAAATGAAGGTTGTCGACCGTGGGTGAGCTGTTTAGGAAAAGATATATATCATGTATCTTCCACCTCAGAGGAATATGATGTATCAGCTTGGAGAAGGTCCTAAGGAATAGAAGGATGGTACCTGAGACGAGTATATCTATCTATCTATCTATCTATCTATCTATATATATATATATATATATATATATATATATATATATATATATATATATATATATATATATATTATACTTAACCGCCTCTCCCGTGTTAGTGAGATAGCGCAAGGAAACAGACGAGCAATGGCCCAACCCACCCACAAACACATGTATATGCATAAACGCCCACACACGCACATATACATACATATACATTTCGCCGTATACATACATATACATACACAGACATACATATATACACATGTAGATATTCATACTTGATGCTTTTATCCATTCCCGTCACCACCCAGCCACACACGAAATAGCATCTACCCCGTCACCTCCCCTCCAGCGAAGCAGCGCCAGGAACAGACAAAAAAGGCCACATTCGTTCACACTCAGTCTCTAGCTGTCATGTGTAATGCATCGAAACCACAGCTCCCATTCCACATCCAGGCCCCACAAAACTTTCCTTGGTTTACCCCAGACGCTTCACATGCCCTGGTTTATTCCGTTGAAAGTAGGTCGACCCCGGTATATCACATCGTTCCAATTCACTCTATTCCTTGCACGCCTTTCACCCTCCTGCATGTTCAGGTCTCGATCGCTCAGAATCTTTTTCACTCCATCTTTCCACCTCCAATTTGGTCTCCCACTTTTCTTCGTTCCCTCCACCTCCGACACATATATCCTCATTGTCAATCTTTCCTCACTCATTCTCTCCATGTGTCCAAACCATTTCAACACACCCTCTTCTGCTCTCTCAACCACACACCTTTGTTACCACACATCTCTCTTACCCTTTCATTACTTACTCGATCAAACCACCTCACACCACATATATGGTATGGGAGGTAAGTTACTTGAAGCAATGAAAAGTTTTTACCAAGGATTTAAGGCATGTGTACGAGTAGGAAGAGGAAAGTCATTGGTTCCCAGTGAATGTTGGTTTACGGCAGGGGTGCGTGATGTCTCCATGGTTGTTTGATATATATATATATATATATATATATATATATATATATATATATATATATATATATATGTAGATAGATAGATAGATAGATAGATAGATAGATAGATAGATAGATAGATAGATATAGATATAGACAGATAGATAGATAGATAGATAGATATATACAATATTTTTTTCCATACATATTCGCCATTTCCCGCGTCAGTGAGGTACCGTCAAGAACGAAAGACTGAGTCTTAGAGGGAAAATCCTCACTTGGCCCCTTCTCTGTTCCTTCTTTTGGAAAAATAAAAACTGAAGGAGGATTTCCAGCCTTCCGCTCCCTCCCCTTTTTGCCGCCTTCTACGACACGCATGGAGTACTTGGGAAAGATTCTTCCTTCCTTTTCCCCAGGGATGATATATATATATATATATATATATATATATATATATATATATATATATATATATATATATATATATATTTTTTATACTTTGTCGCTGTCTCCCGCGTTTGCGAGGTAGCGCAAGGAAACAGACGAAAGAAATGGCCCAACCCCCCCCCCCCATACACATGTACATACACACGTCCACACACGCAAATATACATACCTACACAGCTTTCCATGGTTTACCCCAGACGCTTCACATGCCTTGATTCAATCCACTGACAGCACGTCAACCCCTGTATACCACATCGCTCCAATTCACTCTATTCCTTGCCCTCCTTTCACCCTCCTGCATGTTCAGGCCCCGATCACACAAAATCTTTTTCACTCCATCTTTCCACCTCCAATTTGGTCTCCCTCTTCTCCTCGTTCCCTCCACCTCCGACACATATATCCTCTTGGTCAATCTTTCCTCACTCATTCTCTCCATGTGCTCAAACCATTTCAAAACACCCTCTTCTGCTCTCTCAACCACGCTCTTTTTATTTCCACACATCTCTCTTACCCTTACGTTACTTACTCGATCAAACCACCTCACACCACACATTTTCCTCAAACATCTCATTTCCAGCACATCCATCCTCCTGCGCACATCTCTATCCATAGCCCACGCCTCGCAACCATACAACATTGTTGGAACCACTATTCCTTCAAACATACCCATTTTTGCTTTCCGAGATAATGTTCTCGACTTCCACACATTTTTCAAGGCTCCCAAAATTTTCGCCCCCTCCCCCACCCTATGATCCACTTCCGCTTCCATGGTTCCATCCGCTGACAGATCCACTCCCAGATATCTAAAACACTTCACTTCCTCCAGTTTTTCTCCATTCAAACTCACCTCCCAATTGACTTGACCCTCACCCCTTCTGTACCTAATAACCTTGCTCTTATTCACATTTACTCTTAACTTTCTTCTTCCACACACTTTACCAAACTCAGTCACCAGCTTCTGCAGTTTCTCACATGAATCAGCCACCAGCGCTGTATCATCAGCGAACAACAACTGACTCACTTCCCAAGCTCTCTCATCCCCAACAGACTTCATACTTGCCCCTCTTTCCAGGACTCTTGCATTTACCTCCCTAACAACCCCATCCATAAACAAATTAAACAACCATGGAGACATCACACACCCCTGCCGCAAACCTACATTCACTGAGAACCAATCACTTTCCTCTCTTCCTACACGTACACATGCCTTACATCCTCGATAAAAACTTTTCACTGCATCTAACAACTTGCCTCCCACACCATATATTCTTAATACCTTCCACAGAGCATCTCTATCAACTCTATCATATGCCTTCTCCAGATCCATAAATGCTACATACAAATCCATTTGCTTTTCTAAGTATTTCTCACATACATTCTTCAAAGCAAACACCTGGTCCACACATCCTCTACCACTTCTGAAACCGCACTGCTCTTCCCCAATCTGATGCTCTGTACATGCCTTCACCCTCTCAATCAATACCCTCCCATATAATTTACCAGGAATACTCAACAAACTTATACCTCTGTAATTTGAGCACTCACTCTTATCCCCTTTGCCTTTGTACAATGGCACTATGCACGCATTCCGCCAATCCTCAGGCACCTCACCATGAGTCATACATACATTAAATAACCTTACCAACCAGTCAACAATACAGTCACCCCCTTTTTTAATAAATTCCACTGCAATACCATCCAAACCTGCTGCCTTGCCGGCTTTCATCTTTCATATATATATATATATATATATATATATATATATATATATATATATATATATATATATATATATATATATATACCTCGCACACATGAGGGGGGAGGGGGTTGTTATTTCACGTGTGGCGAGGTGGCGATGGGAATGAATAAAGGCAGACTGTGAATTATGTACATGTGTATATATGTATATGTCTGTGTGTGTATATGTATGTATACGTTGAGATGTATAGGTATGTATATTTGCGTGCGTGGACGTGTATGTATATACATGTGTATGTGGGTGGGTTGGGCCATTCTTTCGTCTGTTTCCTTGCGCTACCTCGCTAACGCGGGAGACAGCGACAAAGCAATATATATATATATATATATATATATATATATATATATATATATATATATATATATATATATATATATATGTATATATATATATATATATATATATATATATATATATATATATATATATATATATGTATATATATATATATATATATATATATATATATATATATATATATATATATATATATATATATATATATCATGCGGGGGGAGGGGGTTGTTATTTCATGTGTGGTGGGGTGGCGATGGGAATGAATATAAGCAGACAGTATGAATTATGTACGTCTATATATGTATATGACTATGTATATATATACGTATATGTTGAGATGAATCGGTATGTATATTTGCGTGCGTGGACGTGTATGTATATACATGTGTATGTGGGTGGGTTGGGCTATTCTTTCGTCTGTTTCCTTGCGCTACCTCGCTAACGCGGGAGACAGCGACAAAGTCAAATAATAATAAAAAAAAAAAATATATATATATATATATATATATATATATATATATATATATATATTATGAATCCATGAACCCACTGGTGATAGATTATAAATGCTAGTGTGCTTCTGACAGTTTGTTTTCTTGCTTTATATCTGGATATATCTTACGTTAAGAGAGACTCTTTGAGTGGGAATCGGAACACAACGGAGTGAAGAGCTTCACGACCAGATATACATGACCTGAAACACTGGATTAGAATGAACACACAAAACACTGGCAGATGCCACTGAAAGTAAACAACTCTACGTCTGGCAGTGTAGCAACACCGATGATCATATTCAGCAGCGGCGCCATAGACAAGGGAGGGAAGAAGCCAAGGGAGGGAGGGGGAAATGATTTCCGGCCTCCCTCCCCTCCCCTGGGGCGGTGGGTGTGAGGGTGCATAACGGTCCTCCGCGTCCTACTTAAACCTTAGTTGGCTGGCCACACTCTCACGTGTCTGGCATTCCCACAGATGTTCAGCCGCTCAGGGATGACTGACCTGCACTCACTCTCTCATTGTCATATGATTGTTCTTTGTGTACCACTCTCACACACTGGTTGATGCTTACATGTACTGCCAGGTCCCCTCACACTCTGGATGAGGCTTACATGTACTGCCAGGTCCCCTCACACTCTGGATGAGGCTTACATGTACTGCCAGGTCCCCTCACACTCTGGATGAGGCTTACATGTACTGCCAGGTCCTCTCACACACTGGCTGATGCTTACACGTACTGTCAGATCCTCTCGCACAGTGGTTGACGCTTATAAGTACTGCCAGGTCCTCTCACACACTAGCCGATGCTTGCAAGTACTACCAGGTCCCCTCACACACTGACTGATGCTTACATGTACTGCCAGGCCCCCTCACACACTGTTTGATGCTGACACGTACTGCCAGGTTCTGTCGCACACTGGTTGATGCTTTCATGTACTACTAGGTCCTCTCACACACTGGTTGATGCTTACATGAATTGCCAGGTCCTCTCACACACTGGCTGATGCTTACATGTGCTGCCAGGTCCCCTCACACACTGGTTGATGCTTACATGTACTGCCTGGTCCCCTCACACACTGGTTGGTGCTTACATGTACTACCAGGTCCCCTCACACACTGGTTGATTCTTACATGTACTACCAGGTCCCCCACACATGGTTGATGCTTACATGTACTGCCAGGTCCCCTCACACACTGTTTGATGCTTACATGTACTACCAGGTCCCCTCACACACTGTTTGATGCTTACATGTACTGCCAGGTCCTCTCACACACTGTTTATGCTTACATGTAGTGCTAGGTCCCCTCACACACACACACACTGGTTGATGCTTACATGTACTGCCAGGTCCCCTCACGCACTGTTTATGCTTACATGTAGTGCTAGGTCCCCTCACACACACACACACTGGTTGATGCTTACATGTACTGCCAGGTCCCCTCACACACTGTTTGATGCTTACATGTACTGCCTGGTCCCCTCACACACTGTTTGATGCTTACATGTACTGCCAGGTCCTCTCACACACTGTTTATGCTTACATGTAGTGCTAGGTCCCCTCACACACACACACACTGGTTGATGCTTACATGTACTGCCAGGTCCCCTCACACACTGTTTGATGCTTACATGTACTGCCTGGTCCCCTCACACACTGTTTGATGCTTACATGTACTGCCAGGTCCTCTCACACACTGTTTATGCTTACATGTAGTGCTAGGTCCCCTCACACACACACACACTGGTTGATGCTTACATGTACTGCCAGGTCCCCTCACACACTGTCTGATGCTTACATGTACTACCAGGTCCCCTCACGCACTGGTTGATGCTTACATGTACTACCAGGTCCCCTCACACACTGGTTGATGCTTACATGTACTACCAGGTCCCCTCACACACACGGTTGATGCTCATTTCTCTAAAGTGTTAACGGTATGAGTGGCCAGTTTATCATGCAGCACCATGTTCATCGTGTGAGGGTTGGTTCATGCGCATTACTCAGGTCACACAGGGTCATCGTCCGACCCCAGGAGGTGGATGATGATGGTATCTGATGTTACAATAAGGGTTGATTACATACGCATACAGTAACTTTATCCACTTGATACAAAATGTGGACAGCGTTTCAGCATTTCAGGTATGTTATCGTCAATAGTAAGGTGATAACTGTTTTCGCAGGGATGGTTTGAAACTATCCCTTACAGTTTTTATTTTCTCCCGGTGTCTGACTGTATTCTACTGTAGGCCATATATCAAGCCACAAACTCTGCAGATTACATAATCAACACAGGTTTTACTGAACACATTTCACTGTGATGGATGATGGATCTACTAATATCTATTTGATCTCGTCTCTTTCCTTCCAAGAGGTCTGTTTATTTCCTTCCTAATTACAGTTACAAGACTTGTGACTGACGACCTAATGTTGCTTTCAACATCATCTTTATTAAGTACAAGTTTGGGTGAAGCATCATCTCTGTCATGCTTCCACAGGACGACATGAGAGATCAATACAATTTGATTGTATCCTTCGCCAGTACTGCTGGCTTATCTCTCTGGCTAGAAACACACACACGTTACATTTTGATCTGAGGATGTTAAAGGCAGGAAGTGAATATGAAGACTCAGGGATAACATGTCTGTGGTGGTGATTATCCACCTGCTCGAGAGCGATAAGTATGGCGCACAATTCAGTTGGTAAGGTAGATGTTCAATTGTTTATTTTAATATCTTTCTCTAATCTATTACCATTGGGCTGGATGACACTAGCAGCACTGCTTGCCCTCCCAGTGGCAGAGCTGAGGCATAGATTCTCTGGGTTGTAATCTTCAGTCTAGAGTTTCTGTATACCGTCAAGAGCACTGGTGTTGGCTCAGTGTTGAAGGTGAAGATCGTAAGCTCAGAGTACCTGGCGTGGATAAGTGGGTGTAGAGGTGTTAAAAGGAGTTATCTGCCCGGGATGTTGGAGGAGAAATGTTGCTTCGTCCTAATTTTGTACAACTGATGTACTCCAAACATTATCCTGTGAGTGGCTGCAACTTGGATCTATATAGATTCGTTCGCTCTGTGGTCTATATGTGTTAATTGTTCTGCAGACACAACATTGAATTACTAGGTAGAAGCTTCACTCATATCATCAGATTGATTTACGTAGCGTGTCCTCCTGACTAGGTATAACCAGTTGGTTTCGTATGTTGAGTATTTTAGTGGTCTTGAGGTAGCCATTCATAATTCTCTGGGCTTCATTTTGCATTTTGTTTCGTCTATTAATACCTGTACTGATATGCAGGACCAAAGCTGGTACGTAATGATCTGGTAAACACCTGATAATGGCCAAGTACATCGTTATAACAACTACAATTTGTAACGCGATTACAACCCTAAGCTTTCCTTCCTGAACATTGTTCATTTCATTGTTGTATCGAGCATTTAGTACATAGAACAGAGATACATAGTCTATGGGTAATTCATCAGTTTTCAATATAGATGACCCATCATTATCATTATCGAGTTGTGTGTGGTTCACTTTTGTTTTATCTCTAGATGTGATAAGGGTTATCACCAGCTGTGTGTCTAGTATAGACGAGTGTTACAGGATGTGTTATAAGAGTGTCACCAGCAGCATAACTAATACTGATATTCCCGGGAGTTTATGAGACTGAATTCAGTAATACATTTATCTGTAAATTTAACAATCTAGGGTTTTGTACACCACCATAAGGTGTGCCAGGTTACATGTCTTGTGTATCCTGGGAATGTTATATCAGACTTTGTGTTGCAGAGAGAACCGTGTGTCTAGGACAACTGTCCACCATCTCTTTACCCACCATAGTTAACTCACACAATCTAACCTGACTGTAAGCAGTATCAACTGCAGCTTTCAAGATGTGAGAAGTGGAGGACTTATGATATGTGTCGCCAGGAGGTGTTGGGAGGGTTGTTATACATGTGTGTGTGTGTGTGTGTGTGTGTGTGTGTGTGTGTGTGTGTGTGTCACGTGTGAAACTGTTCATGTCAGGCGAAATGTTGTCTAGATTCTGTGTCGTGATGTGTTGAGCGCCAGCCTCTCAGGTGGTGTACACAGGCAGGTGGTCAGGGAGATGGGACGAGAGTCATCAGGTTCACTGTTCTGGTGCTGGTGGTGGTGGTGGTGGGGAGAGAGGAAGGTAAGTGAGCCGTAACATTACTCACATGCCTTCCATAATGGTCTACCAGGTAGGTACACGTCTGAAGATGGTAGACCTTACCTTGGCTCATGGTAAGCATTGTCTCAGGTTCATACTCACATGACACTAATCTTGTTGCTTGGCGAACATAAACTGGACATGATTATCTCTCTCTTTGGATTTTACATACAATAGGCAAGCATTTACTGCCCTGGGTTTGTAACATATATGATTTTATATGTATGAAACTATCCCTGGGGATAGGGGAGCAAGAATACTTCCCACGTATTCCCTGCGTGTCGTAGAAGGCGACTAAAAGGGAAGGGAGCGGGGGGCTGGAAATCCTCCCCTCTCGTTTTTTTTTTAATTTTCCAAAAGAAGGAACAGAGAATTGGGCCAGGTGAGGGTAGTCCCTCAAAGGCTCAGTCCTCTGTTCTTAACGCTACCTCGCTAATGCGGGAAATGGCGAATAGTTTGAAAGAAAGAAGAAAGAAATGTATGAAACTTGACCAGCAGGTTATATATATATATATATATATATATATATATATATATATATATATATATATATATATATATATATATATATATATATATATTCCTATGAGTCCACGGGGAAAATGAAACACGAAAAGTTCCCAAGTGCACTTTCGTGTAATAATCACATCATCAGTGGAGACACAAGAGAGAAATATAACAGTCAGTTGATATACATCGAAGAGACGAAGCTAGGACGCCATTTGGCGATCACTCCATCTTTCCACCTCCAATTTGGTCTCCCATTTCTCCTCGTTCCCTCCAACTCTGACACATATATCTTCTTTGTCAATCTTTTCTCATTCATTCTCTCCATGTGACCAAACCATTTCAAAACACCCTCTTCTGCTCTCTCAACCACACTCTTTTTATTACCACACATCTCCCTTACCCTTTCATTACTTACTCGATCAAACTACCTCACACCACATATTGTCCTCAAACATCTCATTTCCAACACATCCACCCTCCTCCGCACAACCCTATCTATAGCCCACGCCTCGCAACCATATAACATTGTTGGAACCACTATTCTTCAAACATACCCATTTTTGCTTTCCGAGATAATATTCTCGCCTTCCACACATTTTTCGTTTCGCCCCCTCCCCCACCCTGTGACTCACTTCCGTTTCCATGGTTCCATCCGCTGCCAAATTCACTCCCAGATATCTAAAACACTTCACTTCCTCCAGTTTTTCTCCATTCCAACTTACCTTCCAATTGACTTGTCCCTCAACCCTACTGTACCTAATAACCTTGCTCTTATTCACATTTACTCTCAGCTTTCTTCTTTCACACATTTTACCAAACTCAGTCACCAGCTTCTGCAGTTTCTCACTCGAATCAGCGACCAGCGCTGCATCATCAGCGAACAACAACTGACTCACTTCCCAAGCTCTCTCACCCACAACAGACTGCATACTTGCCCCTCTTTCCAAAACTCTTGCAGTCACCTCCCTAACCACCCCATCCATAAACAAATTAAACAACCATGGAGACATCACACACCCCTGCCGCAAACCTACATTCACTGAGAACCAATCACTTTCCTCTCTTCCTACACGTACACATGCCTTACATCCTCGATAAAAACTTTTCACTGCTTCTAACAATTTGCCTCCCACACCATATATTCTTGATACCTTCCACAGAGCATCTTTATCAACTCTATCATATGCCTTCTCCAGATCCATAAATGCTACATACAAATCCATTTGCTTTTCTAAGTATTTCTCACATACATTCTTCAAAGCAAACACCTGATCCACACGTCCACCTTGTGGTGGAAGTCAGAATATCTTGTTCTCATAGACCCGGTGTTCCCGCTAAGTATCCTGAGGTTCAGTACACTACTGTGTAATCTTCCTCTCATGTAATGTCTGTATCAGTATACTGCTGTGTAGTGCTCCTCTCATCTAATGTCTTTATCACTTATATTTAAGTTCCATTATGACGTCAGATGATTCGTGTATTTCTTCGTAATACTTAACATCACGTTCCTTACATTGTTGGATAACGTAGGGTAGTTTAACAAGTCTTTATTTCCTCTGCTGCTGACCTGTTCTGGCATCGTGTTCTTCAGCAAATTGTCACCATGTGCTTCATTCACCTCCCTTGCATCTTGTGTGTGTGTGTGTGTGTGTGTGTGTGTGTGTGTGTGTGAGGTGCTACATCCTCCTGTAATTCTTGACTGTGTGGTTATCTTTTCACTGTGTTGGTATATGATCGTGTGGCATAGTAACCTCACAACTGATTTATTCTCAACTTCGACAGTTTTACATCTTAGATTCCTTTGATATTTTCTTGAATTTCGAGTTGATGCATTATTCTCTATCCAGTTGTTACTACTCTACACCGGTGTTACCATAGCTTCTGAACTACGTATGATAACTGGTTCCGGTGCAGGGGGAGGAACGACCTTGTTCCAGAGCTCGCTGCAGTTACGTGGGGGAGTGGCGGGGTGGGTCTGCGCTGCGGCTGCCAACCTGGTCACTGGGGCGGAGGCAGGAGTTCAGGGCAGTGTGGATGCCGTGCTGGCAACATGACTCCCTCACTCACAGCTGCAGAACCGCCGTCTTGCCGGACGGTAGATGTCAACATTCAGGGAACAGTAAGCACTAGGGGGACAGTATGGGGTCCTTGTTGGCTGGTCTCATACTCTCACCTGCCACAGCTGCTTCGTTTACCTTTGATTCTTTTATCCTGATAATGTTTTCGTTTCGCTCAAGGATTGAGGGATCTTGGAGGTTTATCGGTGTAGAGACGATGATGGTAGTGTTGGTGGGGATGTAAAGGATCGCTTGATGGGAATAACTATTGTTACGCCTGGTGTGATCTGCCATTTGTTGATCATGATTGTAAGTGGAAGCTGACAGCAGTAACTCAACCCCGGGATGTTTGTGACCCGTGTTAAGCAGCCATTTCTATTTGGCTGTAGGTTCAGCGTTGGATGGGAGGCACAACCTCACTTTCTTGCGCTCCACTTGGGTCTTGAAGATCAAGTTCCTCATTATCCACAGTGTGGGCTGTGGGCGCCTCCAGTTGGAGATTACCTGGAGACAACAGTGTGTGTTCACTCAGGGCCCAGACTGGTTCAGGAGGACAACTCTCCCTATACTCAGCCATGATGATGCAGGAGGTAAGAGTGGAACCTGGCAACACAGGGCGGCTGGCACAGTCGGTGGTGACCTCCCTTGACACCAGAGGTAGAGGTGGGCGTGACCTTGGGGTCAAGTACGAGTAACGCATCACACGGCAGACCCCCCTTCCCTCCCCAGAGTGGAGGGCTGAGGAAGGTGACCTTGAGGTCATGTAGCGTTAACACAGACCCCAGAGTGGTAGAAAGAGGACACCACAGCAAGGTAGAAGATGGAGCGAGGTTGCTTAATATTAGCAATTGTTCTGGTCATGAGTCTCCACACGAGCGGGAAAGCTGTGTAACAGACCTGCCACACACGGGCAGACCCCGGCGGTGCGGGGCAGAGAACCAGGAAGGACAATGCTCTTTGTCCTGCAGGAAACACATGAAAGCAGCGACGTGAACTGCCAGATCCTCCCACACACCGGCTACCTCTCCCTGCACATTGCTACATGACCTCACACTCTGACACGGAATTCCACATACTACCAGGTAACCTCACACTTTGACAGGCGTGCACCAGTATCCTGGGGTGTGTACCAGCATCCTGGGTGTGTACCAGTATCCTGGGATGTGTATCAGTATCCTAGGGTGTGTACCAGCATCCTGGGATGTGTATCAGTGTCCTAGGGTGTGTACCAGTATCCTGGGATGTGTACCAGCATCCTGGGTGTGTACCAGTATCCTGGGATGTGTATCAGTATCCTAGGGTGTGTACCAGCATCCTGGGATGTGTATCAGTGTCCTAGGGTGTGTACCAGTATCCTGGGATGTGTACCAGCATCCTGGGTGTGTACCAGTATCCTGGGATGTGTATCAGTATCCTAGGGTGTGTACCAGTGTCCTGGGATGTGTATCAGTGTCCTAGGGTGTGTACCAGTGTCCTGGGATGTGTACCAGTATCCTAGGATGTGTACCAGTGTCCTGTTCTCCATCTGTGATGAACAAGTGTTTTGTAACTCTGGTACACATGTGTGTGTGTGTGTGTGTGTGTGTGTGTGTGTGTGTGTGTGTGTGTGTGTGTATCATCCTGTAGCTGTGTGATCATTACTGAGGGTAATGATGAACCTATATCTGACCAGCAACATGATATATACATAATGGTCTGGAGCCACACTGGTATTATGATGGCCAACTGTACCTGTGCGTTAGGAGAATTTACGTACGACCTTTGTATTTCTTTACTTATTTCTTATCAGTTAAGATAAAGGACTACGTTTATAGTCCTTAATGACGACTATATCACTGAACTCTCCTGACAGCATCAGATGTACGTACCTGTGGCCGCGGGGGTGAGGCGTGCCGCCCAGACACTGATATTCTTAGTGTGAGTGAGGCCACTGTGTACAGCTGTGGCCTTGACTATGTTATCCACATGACGGTCTGCTGATGTTGTGGTATAACGTGTGTGGATATCCCCAAACTGTAGGTCACCAGCAGGGGGGTTAAGTCCTGCCTCCTCTTGAGTCATACAGACATGTCTGAACGCCACCGTCCAGGATAATATATATGAGAATTCATCAGATAATGGCGTCTTGTTGATAAAAACTGGTCGTGGCCATGATGGTGGGTGTTGAATGGTGGGGGAGTGGAGGGATGTAAGATCATGTTTACACAGTGATGGAGGAGGTTGGCAGCTTAGCCTGGGATGTGGTGAGGGATAACATGCGCTCACGTGTTGTCTGCTGGTGAGGTGGATATGGTACGTGTCACGTGACGTACTAAAGTGGAGGTTACATACTAAAGGGGAGGTTACTTACTAAGGTGGAAGTTCCGTACTAAAGTGGAGGTTACATACTAAAGTGGAGGTTACATACTATGGTGGAGGTTACTTACTAAGGTGGAGGTTCTGTACTAAGGTGGAGGTTACATACTAAGGTGGAGGTTATGTACTGAGGTGGCGGTTACGTACTAAGGTGGAGGTTACTAACTAAGGTGGAGGTTACGTACTGAGGTGAAGGTGATGTACTGAGGTGGAGGTTACGTACTAAGGTGGAGGTTACATACTAAGGTGGAGGTTACTAACTAAGGTGGAGGTTATGTACTGAGGTGGAGGTTACGTACTAAGGTGGAGGTTATGTACTAAGGTGGAGGTTACTAACTAAGGTGGAGGTTACGTACTGAGGTGAAGGTGATGTACTGAGGTGGAGGTTACTAACTAAGGTGAAGGTTATGTACTAAGGTGGAGGTTACTAACTAAGGTGGAGGTAACGTACTGAGGTGAAGGTGATGTACTGAGGTGGAGGTTACGTACTAAGGTGGAGGTTATGTACTAAGGTGGAGGTTACTAACTAAGGTGGAGGTTACGTACTGAGGTGAAGGTGATGTACTGAGGTGGAGGTTACGTACTAAGGTGGAGGTTACATACTAAGGTGGAGGTTACTAACTAAGGTGGAGGTTATGTACTGAGGTGGAGGTTACGTACTAAGGTGGAGGTTATGTACTAAGGTGGAGGTTACTAACTAAGGTGGAGGTTACGTACTGAGGTGAAGGTGATGTACTGAGGTGGAGGTTACGTACTAAGGTGGAGGTTACTAGCTAAGGTGGAGGTTACTAATTAAGGTGGAGGTTACGTACTAAGGTGAAGGTGATGTACTGAGGTGGAGGTTACGTATTAAGGTGGAGGTTACTAACTAAGGTGGAGGTTACGTACTAAGGTGGAGGTTATGTATTAAGGTGGAGGTTACTTACTAAGGTGGAGGTTACGTTCTAAGGTGGAGGGTACGTACTAAGGTGGACATTATGTACTAAGGTGGAGGTTACGTAATAAAGTGGAGGTTATGTATTAAGGTGGAGGTTATGTACTAAGGTGGAGGCTACGTAGTAAGTTGGAGGCTACGTACTAAGGAGAAGGTTATGTACTGAGGTGGAGGCTACGTACTAAGTTGGAGGCTACGTACTAGGTTGCAGGCTACGTACTAAGTTGGAGGCTACGTACTAAGGTGGAGGTTATGTACGAAGGTGGAGGTTACGTACTGAGGTGGAGGTTACGTACTAATGTGGAGGTTATGTACTAAGTTGGAGGCTACGTACTAAGGTGGAGGTTATGTACTAAGGTGGAGGTTATGTACTAAGTTGGAGGCTACGTACTAAGGTGGAGGTTATGTACTAAAGTGGAGGTTACGTACTAAAGTGGAAGCTATGTACTAAGGTGGAGTTTACGTACTAAGATGGAGGTTATGTACTAAAGTGAAGGTTACGTACTAAAGTGGAGGTTATGTAATAAGGTGGAGGTTATGTACTAAGGTGGAGGTTACTTACTAAGGTGGAGGTTATGTATTAAGATGAAGGTTATGTACTAAGGTGGAGGTTACGTACTACCTTGGAGGTTATGTATTAAGATGAAGGTTATGTACTAAGGTGGAGATTATGTACGAAGATGGAGGTTGTGTACTAAAATGGAGTCTACGTACTGAAGTGGAGGTTACGTACCAAAGTAGAGGTTATATATTGAGGTCTAGGTTTTGTACTAAGGCGGAGGATATGTACTAAGGTGGAGGTTACGTACTAAGGTGGAGGTTACGTACTAAAGTAGAGGCTATGTATTAAGGTCTAGGTTTTGTACTAAGATGGAGGTTATGTACTAAGGTGGAGGTTATGTACTAAGGTGGAGGTTACTAACTAAGGTGGAGGTTACGTACTGAGGTGAAGGTGATGTACTGAGGTGGAGGTTACTAACTAAGGTGAAGGTTATGTACTAAGGTGGAGGTTACTAACTAAGGTGGAGGTTACGTACTGAGGTGAAGGTGATGTACTGAGGTGGAGGTTACGTACTAAGGTGGAGGTTATGTACTAAGGTGGAGGTTACTAACTAAGGTGGAGGTTACGTACTGAGGTGAAGGTGATGTACTGAGGTGGAGGTTACGTACTAAGGTGGAGGTTACATACTAAGGTGGAGGTTACTAACTAAGGTGGAGGTTATGTACTGAGGTGGAGGTTACGTACTAAGGTGGAGGTTATGTACTAAGGTGGAGGTTACTAACTAAGGTGGAGGTTACGTACTGAGGTGAAGGTGATGTACTGAGGTGGAGGTTACGTACTAAGGTGGAGGTTACTAGCTAAGGTGGAGGTTACTAATTAAGGTGGAGGTTACGTACTAAGGTGAAGGTGATGTACTGAGGTGGAGGTTACGTATTAAGGTGGAGGTTACTAACTAAGGTGGAGGTTACGTACTAAGGTGGAGGTTATGTATTAAGGTGGAGGTTACTTACTAAGGTGGAGGTTACGTTCTAAGGTGGAGGGTACGTACTAAGGTGGACATTATGTACTAAGGTGGAGGTTTTGTACTAAGATGGAGGTTATGTACTAAGGTGGAGGTTATGTACTGAGGTGGAGGTTACGTACTAAGGTGGAGGTTATGTACTAAGGTGGAGGTTACTAACTAAGGTGGAGGTTACGTACTGAGGTGAAGGTGATGTACTGAGGTGGAGGTTACTAACTAAGGTGAAGGTTATGTACTAAGGTGGAGGTTACTAACTAAGGTGGAGGTTACGTACTGAGGTGAAGGTGATGTACTGAGGTGGAGGTTACGTACTAAGGTGAGGAGGAGGAGGTGTACTGAGGTGGAGGTTACGTACTAAGGGTGGAGTTATGTACTAAGGTGGAGGTTACTAACTAAGGTGGAGGTTACGTACTGAGGTGAAGGTGATGTAACTGAGGTGGAGGTTACGTACTAAGGTGGAGGTTACATACTAAGGTGGAGGTTTACTAACTAAGGTGGAGGTTATGTACTGAGGTGGAGGTTACGTACTAAGGTGGAGGTTATGTACTAAGGTGGAGGTTACTAACTAAGGTGGAGGTTACGTACTGAGGTGAAGGTGATGTACTGAGGTGGAGGTTACGTACTAAGGTGGAGGTTACTAGCTAAGGTGGAGGTTACTAATTAAGGTGGAGGTTACGTACTAAGGTGAAGGTGATGTACTGAGGTGGAGGTTACGTATTAAGGTGGAGGTTACTAACTAAGGTGGAGGTTACGTACTAAGGTGGAGGTTATGTATTAAGGTGGAGGTTACTTACTAAGGTGGAGGTTACGTTCTAAGGTGGAGGGTACGTACTAAGGTGGACATTATGTACTAAGGTGGAGGTTACGTAATAAAGTGGAGGTTATGTATTAAGGTGGAGGTTATGTACTAAGGTGGAGGCTACGTAGTAAGTTGGAGGCTACGTACTAAGGAGAAGGTTATGTACTGAGGTGGAGGCTACGTACTAAGTTGGAGGCTACGTACTAGGTTGCAGGCTACGTACTAAGTTGGAGGCTACGTACTAAGGTGGAGGTTATGTACGAAGGTGGAGGTTACGTACTGAGGTGGAGGTTACGTACTAATGTGGAGGTTATGTACTAAGTTGGAGGCTACGTACTAAGGTGGAGGTTATGTACTAAGGTGGAGGTTATGTACTAAGTTGGAGGCTACGTACTAAGGTGGAGGTTATGTACTAAAGTGGAGGTTACGTACTAAAGTGGAAGCTATGTACTAAGGTGGAGTTTACGTACTAAGATGGAGGTTATGTACTAAAGTGAAGGTTACGTACTAAAGTGGAGGTTATGTAATAAGGTGGAGGTTATGTACTAAGGTGGAGGTTACTTACTAAGGTGGAGGTTATGTATTAAGATGAAGGTTATGTACTAAGGTGGAGGTTACGTACTACCTTGGAGGTTATGTATTAAGATGAAGGTTATGTACTAAGGTGGAGATTATGTACGAAGATGGAGGTTGTGTACTAAAATGGAGTCTACGTACTGAAGTGGAGGTTACGTACCAAAGTAGAGGTTATATATTGAGGTCTAGGTTTTGTACTAAGGCGGAGGATATGTACTAAGGTGGAGGTTACGTACTAAGGTGGAGGTTACGTACTAAAGTAGAGGCTATGTATTAAGGTCTAGGTTTTGTACTAAGATGGAGGTTATGTACTAAGGTGGAGGTTCTGTACTAAGGAGGAGATTATGTACTAAGATGGAGGTTACGTACTAAGGTGGAGGTTATGTACTAAGGTGAAGGTTATGTACTAAGGTGGAGGTTATGTACTACGGTGGAGGTTACGTACTAAGATAGAGGTTACGTACTAAAGTGGAAGTTATGTATTAAGATGGAGGTTATATACTACGGTGGAGGTTATGTACTAAGGTGGAGGTTATGTACTGAGGTGGAGGTTACGTACGAAGGTAGAGGTTATGTACTAAAGTGGAGGTTATGTACTAAGGTGGAGGTTATGTACTAAGGTGGAAGTTTAATACTTGGTTGTAGTTTATGTACCAGGGTGGAATGTTACAAGCTAGAGTGGTGGTTACATACTACGGTGAAGGTTACATATTATGGTGGAGGTTACACACTAGGTTGGAGGTCACTAGAGTGGAGGTTACACGCTAGTTTGGAGGTTACACACTATGGTAATGGTGTGTTTTATGTGTTGGGTTCACCGTAATCATGGTGCCGACCTGCAACCTGGGGACGAGGGATCTCAGGTGACAGGAGATGACACTGTCGAGGATGGGGGAGCAGGTTGTGCCCGGGCTTGTGCAGGTAATGGTTGACGACAGTTCGGTGAACGGCGTCGCGATAGGTGGTGCAGGAGGGAGGAGGAGGGGGGGGGAGGGTCTCGCATGCATTTTCCTGTATCGTGCCTCCGTCGTGTGCTGGTGGCGAGCCCAGCAGGTCATGCTGAGCTGACTTTGGGGAGAAGGAAAGTTGTGTTGACGTTCTTGTGTTTAAGGCGTCAGGAAGAGGAGGTCGGCAGGTGCCTTATGGCGACCAGAACTGTAGAAAGGATAACTGCAACATAGAGAGGATAACTGCAACATCTGATGATGGTGCTCTTGTGTTCGGGGGAGCTTAGTCTTACAGTTGAGATTGATCGCGAGCAGCATGGTGTCACACAGCTGGGAGTTTAGTGAGACAGTAGGAGGCGAGGACATAGTTGGAAGTGAGGCTGACGTATGTGACTACGATGTGTGGTTCATGTGTGACGTGGTTGGCAAAGGTTCAGTTGTGGAGGATGTTAATGCATTCCTGGAGGGTCGTTGCCGTCGGCTGTGAGCTGTGGTCGTCGCCGATACTAGTGGTACAGTCGCGGACGTGGCCACAGAGCGGATCTCTCCACCAGAACATCTTTGATAAAGGATTAGATATGGACACAGGTGGGTCCCATGTTGCTTCTGTGGGAGACCACAGATATGGACACAGGTGGGTCCCATGTTGCTTCT
Organism: Panulirus ornatus; assembly: GCF_036320965.1. Lineage (NCBI taxonomy): Eukaryota > Metazoa > Arthropoda > Malacostraca > Decapoda > Palinuridae > Panulirus > Panulirus ornatus. The sequence continues at coordinate 39,489,857 of NC_092243.1, read as the reverse complement.
GTGGGAGACCACAGATATGGACACAGGTGGGTCCCAGGTTGCTTCTGTGGGAGACCACAGATATGGACACAGGTGGGTCCCATGTTGCTTCTGTGGGAGACCACAGATATGGACACAGGTGGGTCCCATGTTGCTTCTGTGGGAGACCACAGATATGGACACAGGTGGGTCCCATGTTGCTTCTGTGGGAGACCACAGATATGGACACAGGTGGGTCCCATGTTAGTTCCGTGAGAGGTGAGGGACTGGAAGGTGTATGACCCCTGGCAAGCATCCAGCCTGACGATGTTCACTGAGGGAAGCCTGGAAGCCGGGGAAGAGACGCCTTGGTATGTGAGGCTTGGTTGTTGGCTCTGTTAAAACTGAGCAGATGGAGAGTCATCCTAGGGAAGGTGAGGGAGGGAGGCCAGGGTGGTGTTGCGTCTCCCTGCAGTGGATAAAGTCCAGGACCAACGTTGACGGCAGTGGGACGTAGAGGAGGTCTTCATATTAATTACTACGTTGTTCACGATCTAATGAGCTGGCAATATCTGTGTGTACGCTCAAATATACAGAGATCTCTCACATTTTGGACGTATGTATGTATATATGTATGTATGTATGTATGTTTGTATGTATGTATGTATGTATGTATATATGTATGTATGTATGTATGTATGTATGTATGTATGTATGTATGTATGTATGTATGTATGTATGCATGTATATATGTATATATGCATGTATGCATGTATGTATGCATGTATGTATGTATGTATGTACGTATGTATGTATGTATGTATGTATGTATGTATGTATGTATGTATGTATGTATGTGCTTACTAAATGTGTGTTAAGTGAGAGTTTAATACTGTCAGTCTTGTATGTATGTACCATGTCTTCTATGTATGTATGCACTGACACCCTAGCTTATTCCAGGTACCCATTTTACCCACCAGTTCCTAGGGGAGGATGAACAGCTGGGTGGACTGTGGACCGGCAGCCACAACCAAGAATCGAACCTGTGCAGGTTTGATCCCAAGCGGCCCCATGCATGCATGACGATCAGTAGCGCTGACCGCCGCACCATGGAGGTATGCATGAACCTACATCTACCTGGTATGTGTGTCGGGGAGTCTTCTCTTATTAGATATCAATCTTGCTGGAATGTCTCAACACTTGGTGTGACAAACAGAAAATATTCAGCCGTACGGAGCCTCGCTCTTATATCAGACGTTTCCAAATTCTTTGAAGTTCTTTGTGTGGATTGCTCCTCCCTCCCTCCATCTGGTCAGACACGTGCATTGTGGCTGTGGTGCTGTGTGGCTGTGGTGCTGTGTGGCTGTGGTGCTGTGGTCGCAGCCTCACTATCTGTGGTTCCAGGTTCTGGACGGACAACCCGACCCCCTACAACCTACGCCTCTCGTGCACATACCATACTTCTTGCTAAGGAAAAAGGCAGTGATGACGTAAGTGAGACATGATGACGTAAGTGTGGCAGCCATGAGTCGGTGACCCACATGAGGGAGCAGGTTGTGTGTAGCAAGTGGGACATGACCTGCCACGCTGGCCCACCCCACCACTGGTCAGGGAACTTCCCTCTGCTGCACATATACAGCTCAAGTAATTCATGCTTTCTGAATACCACACTCTTGTGCCAATGTCCATCATATACTATCTGTCTGTCTATCTGTCTATCTATCTACCTATCTACCTATCTATCTATCTATCTATCTATCTATCTATCTATATATATATATATATATATATATATATATATATATATATATATATATATATATATATATATATTCTTTCTTTTTTCTTTCAAACTATTCGCTATTTCCTGCGTTAGCGAGGTAGCGTTAAGAACAGAGGACTGGGCCTTTGAGGGAATATCCTCACCTGGCCCCCTTTTCTGTTCCTTCTTTTGGAAAAAAAAAAAAAAAGGTGGCGACAGGAGACAGACGAACGACCCATCCACTCATACACACACACACACACACACACACACACACACACACACAAGGAAACAGACGAAAGAATGGCCCAACCCACCCACATACTCATGTATATACATACACGCACATGTACATACCTGTGCATTTCAACGTATACATATATGTATATACACAGACATATACATATATACATGTGTACATAATTCATACTTGCTGCCTTTATTCATTTCCGTCGCCACCCTACCACACATGAAATAACAACCCCCTCCCCCCCCATGTGTGTGAGGTAGCGGTAGGAAAAGACAACAAAGGCCACGTTTGTCCTTTCCTCAAACATACTACCTATCTCTCCTTTTTTCTCATCTTGGTTACATCCACACACATTCAGGCACCCAAATCTGAGCCTTTGAGGAGGATGAGCACTCCCCGCATGACTCCTTCTTCTGTTTCCCCTTTTAGAAAGCTAAAATACAAGGAGGGGAGGGTTTCTATCCCCCCGCTCCCGTCTCCTTTAGTCACCTTGTGCGACACATGGAGAATGCGTGGGAAGTATTCTTTCTCCCGTATCCTCAGGGATATATATATATATATATATATATATATATATATATATATATATATATATATATACGAACAAAGTGCCTATGAACGCGCACCTTCAAACCCCCAACAGCCAGGATTGAACCCGGAACCCCTGTGTAAGAGGCGGGAATGCTACCGCTAGGCTATGGGCCTGGCTATATATATATATATATATATATATATATATATATATATATATATATATATATATATATATATATAAACGCCCATACACGCACATATACATACAAATACATATACATATCAACACATACACGTATACATACACATACACAGACTTATACGTATATACACATGTACATATTCATACTTGCTTGCCGTCAATCCGTTCCTGGCACTACCCCGCCCCACAGGAACAGCATCGCTTCACCCTGCTTCAGCGAGGTAAAGCCAGTCTCTAGCTGTCATGTGTAATGCACCGAAAACACAGCTCCCTATCCAGGCCCCACAGACCTTTCCATAGCTTACCCCAGACGTTTCACATGCCCTGGTTCAGTCCATTGACAGCACGTCGACCCCGGTATACCACATCGTTCATATTCACTCTATTCCTTGCACATTTCGCACCCTCCTGTATGTTCACGTCCCGATCACTCAAAATCTCTTTCACTTCATCTTTCCACCTCCAGTTTGGTCTTACGCTTCTCCTTGTTCGCTCCACCTCTGACACATATATCATCTTTGTCAACCTTTCCTCACTCATTCTCCTCATATGTCCAAACCATTTCAACACACCCTCTTCTGGTCTCTCAACCACACTCTTTTTATTACCACACATCTTTCTTACCATTTCATTACTTACTAGATCAAACCACTTCACACCACATATTGTTCTCAAACATTTTATTTCATATCCAACACATCCATCCTCTTCCGCACAACCCTATCTATAGCCCATGCCTCGCAACCATATAATATTGTTGGAACTATTGTTCCTTCAAACATACCCATTTTTGCTCTCGAAGATAATGTTCTCTCTTTCCACACATTCTTCATCGCTCCCAGAACTTTCGCCCCCTCCCCCACCCTGTGACTCACTTCCGCTTCCGTGGTTCCATTCGCTGCCAAGTCCACTCCCAGATATCTAAAACACTTCTCTTCCTCCAATTTTTCTCCATTCAAACTTACATCCCAATTAACTTGACCCTCAACCCTACTGTACCTAATAACCTTGCTCATATTCACATTTACTCTCAACTTTCTCCTTTCAAACACTTTTCCAAACTCAGTCACCAACTTCTGCAGATTCTCACTTGAATCAGCCAGTAGAGTTGACTCACTTCCCATGCCCTCTCATCACTAACCGACTGCGTACTCGCCCCCTCTCTCCAAAACTTTTGCATTTACCTCCCTAAGCACCCCATCCATAAAGATATCAAATAACCATGGGGACATCACCCACCTCTGTCGCAGACCGACCTTCACTGAGAACCAGTCACTCTTCTCTCTACTCGCACAGATGCCTTACATCCTTAATGAAAAACTATTCACTGCTTCTAGCAGCTTACCCCTCACACCATATACTCTTAAGACCTTCCACAAAGCATCTCTATCAACCCTATCATATGCCTTCTCCAGATCCATAAATGCCGCATTCAAAACTATCTATCTTTCTAAATATTTCTCGCACGTTCAAAGTAAACACCTGATCCACACATCCTCTGCCACTTCTGAAACCACACTGCTCCTCCCCAATCTGATGCTCTGTACATGCTTTCACCCTCTCAATCAATACCCTCCCATACAATTTTCCAGGAATACTCAACAAACTTATGCCTCTGTAATTTAAACACTCACCTTTATGCTCTTTGCCTCTGGACAATGGCACTATACATGCATTCCGCCAATCTTCTGGTACTTCACTAGGATCCATATATATACATTGAATATCCTTACCAATCGGTCAACAACACAATCACCCTCTTTCTTAATAAATTCAACTGCAATACCATCCAAACTCGCCGCCTAGCCGGATTTCATCTTCCGCAAGGCTTTCACCACCTCTTCTCTCTTAATTAAACCTGACCCTCTTACTTCGCACACCACCCCGACCAAAACACCCTACTTCTGCCACTTATCATCAAACACATTTCAACAAACCATCAAAATACTCACTCCATTTCCTTCTCCCTTCATCACTCCCTATTATTACTTTCCCCATTGCCCCCTTTACCGATGTTCCCATTTGTTCTCTTATCTTACGCACGTTATTTACGTCCTTCCAAAACATCTTTTTATCCTCCCTAAAGTTTAATGATACTCTGTCACCCCAACTCTCATTTGCCACTTTTTCAACCTTTGCACCTTACTCTTGACCTCCTGCCGCTTTCTTTCATACATCTCCTAGTAATTTGCACTCCTTCCTTGTAGGTATCGTCCAAACGCCTCTCTTCTCTTTCACTAACAACTAAAATTCTTCAACCCACCAGTCACTATCCTTTCTAATCTGCCCGCCTCCCACCTTTCTCATGCCACATGCATCTAATGCACAAGCCATCAATGCTTCCCTAAATACATTCCATTCCTCACCCACTCCTTACATTTTTTTTGTTCTCATCGTTTGTCATTCTACACTCAGTCTCTCGGTACTTCCTCACACAAGGCTCCTCTCTGAGCTCACTTACTCTCACCACTCTCAACTCCCCAACATTCTCTCACTTTGTTTGGAAACCTCTACAGATCTTCACCTTCGCTTTCACAAGATAGTGATCAGATATTCCTCCAGCTGCCCCTCTCAGCGCATTAATATCCAAAAGTATCTCTTTTATACGCCTATTGATTAACACGTAACCCAAGAATACCCTTTGACCATCTCTCCAACTAACATACGTATACTCATTTATGTCTCTTTTTAAACCAGGTATTCCCTATCACCAGTCTTTTTTTCAGCACTTAAATCCACAAGCTCCTCACCATTTCCATTTACAACACTGAATACCTTATGCACACAAATTGTACCCTCAACTGCCAAATTACTCACCTTTGCATTTATATCACCCATCACTAATACCGGGTCTCGCGCACCAAAGCTGCTGACACACTCACTCAGCTGCTCCCAAAGCATTTGCCTCACACGATCTTTTTTCTCATGATCAGGGGCATAAGCTCCAGTTATCGCCCATCTCTCTCCATTCACTTTCAGTTTTACTTACATCTATCTAGACTTTACTTTCTTACACTCTATCACACACTCCCACAACTTCTGCTCCGGGAGTATTGCTACTCCTTCCTTAGCTCTTGTCCTCTCATCCGCTCACCACTCCCTGACTACTATTAAGACCAAACCATTCTTCCCCTTTACCCCTTTGTATATATATGTATATATATATATATATATATATATATATATATATATATATATATATATATATATATATATATATATATATATATATGAAGTCTGTTGGGGATGAGAGAGCTTGGGAAGTGAGTCAGTTGTTGTTCGCTGATGATACAGCGCTGGTGGCTGATTCATGTGAGAAACTGCAGAAGCTGGTGACTGAGTTTGGTAAAGTGTGTGGAAGAAGAAAGTTAAGAGTAAATGTGAATAAGAGCAAGGTTATTAGGTACAGTAGGGTTGAGGGTCAAGTCAATTGGGAGGTGAGTTTGAATGGAGAAAAACTGGAGGAAGTGAAGTGTTTTAGATATCTGGGAGTGGATCTGGCAGCGGATGGAATCATGGAAGTGGAAGTGGATCATAGGGTGGGGGAGGGGGCGAAAATTCTGGGGGCCTTGAAGAATGTGTGGAAGTCGAGAACATTATCTCGGAAAGCAAAAATGGGTATGTTTGAAGGAATAGTGGTTCCAACAATGTTGTATGGTTGCGAGGCGTGGGCTATGGATAGAGTTGTGCACAGGAGGATGGATGTGCTGGAAATGAGATGTTTGAGGACAATGTGTGGTGTGAGGTGGTTTGATCGAGTAAGTAACGTAAGGGTAAGAGAGATGTGTGGAAATAAAAAGAGCGTGGTTGAGAGAGCAGAAGAGGGTGTTTTGAAGTGGTTTGGGCACATGGAGAGAATGAGTGAGGAAAGATTGACCAAGAGGATATATGTGTCGGAGGTGGAGAGAACGAGGAGAAGAGGGAGACCAAATTGGAGGTGGAAAGATGGAGTGAAAAAGATTTTGTGTGATCGGGGCCTGAACATGCAGGAGGGTGAAAGGAGGGCAAGGAATAGAGTGAATTGGAGCGATGTGGTATACCGGGGTTGACGTGCTGTCAGTGGATTGAATCAAGGCATGTGAAGCGTCTGGGGTAAACCATGGAAAGCTGTGTAGGTATGTATATTTGCGTGTGTGGACGTATGTATATACATGTGTATGGGGGGGGGTTGGGCCATTCCTTTCGTCTGTTTCCTTGCGCTACCTCGCAAACGCGGGAGACAGCGACAAAGTATAATATAAAAAAAATAATATATATATATATATATATATTATCCCTGGGATAGGGGAGAAAGAATACTTCCCACGTATTCCCTGCGTGTCGTAGAAGGCGGCTAAAAGGGAAGGGTACAATGATGGTTATGTATGCAGAACCAGAGGAAGCATGGAATGGGGTCACGTGACCTTGTAGTTAGAGGCGAGGTTTGCACAAGGGTCAACATAACCCGCCTCTGCCTGACATCTCCCGCGTGACCTCACTCAGGTCAAACCGGACACAAGGTTGACTTACATAATACAATATCAACTCAAAGCAGTTAATAAAACATTTTGTAATTTTCTCTATAATAAATGGATCTAGTTTGTACCTGACAGATATTTAGTAATCATTATCATGATGTTTGGTTATGATGGATTCTATGTATTTCATGCCTCTCAACTGCTCTTGGTAATAACCTTAGCATTTTTCCAATCAACTGAGTGACTGTTTATACTAAGATGTACAAACAAGTCATTAGATTGCTGCTCAATTATCTGATCTTGCCAGTGTCACTCATGCAAACATTTCTGCAGTCTCTGCATGAAAGTTTTTGATGAATAAACTCAATGACCTCAGCAGGAATATTGTTGATCAATATATTTTCAACATTGCAACTGTTTTTGATTTCAAAATGAATATTCATTTATCACCAGTACTGGACTGATCATAGAGAGTCATCATAAGTTAACACTAATAGGATTGTCGTCGACTTTTCTGTTTTAGGTCCAGTTCTGTAAAAGATCTTCATGGCAGCTCTGAGGGATTTTTCAGTAACCACGTCAGGTAATGTATGTCATCTGTGTTCAATACTGTGAATCAAGTCAGTTTCTTTATCCAGGTCAGGCTCACACATGCGTACACCGCTTAAAAAAACATCGATGAAAAATGAGACTGTTTCCTCCTCTCTTGTTTTGCAGAATAACAATGTAGTATATTCAAACAATTATTATTAGGTTTTCTAAAAACATTCAGTTTAAACTTTCCGCCAAACCTGTGGATCTTGCATTCTAGAAGAGGCAATACACAATTTTCCTGTATTTCAACAGTAAGTCTTACAGAGAGAAGATCATTAAGTTGTGGGAGGAAATTATTTAAACGTTAGTCACTTGTCCAGACACAAAACATCACCAACATACATACACCATTTCGCTGTCTCAGGTAAGATACTTGTGAAGATTCTGATTTCAAAAAACTCCATATATAATGTACTAAGTATGGCAGGAAGGCACTCTTACTTAGATCCATCAATATTTTCTGAGTGATAATCAACATTAAATTTAGCTTTACTGTTCTGGATGCAAAGTTTGATCAAGTCAAAGAAAACGTGGTCAGGTATTGGTAGCCTAACTGTGAGTAAAACTTCAGGAAGAAATCGAACACAGTTCTCACAGTCGAAACAAGGTCGACTTTCCTTAGACTTACTTACACTGTGTAGTCAGGAAGGTCATTGTACAGTGGGTGGCTGCGTCATAGCAGTGGTCAGGAAGGTCATTGTACAGTGGGTGGCTGCGTCATAGCAGTGGTCAGGAAGGTCATTGTACAGTGGGTGGCTGCGTCATAGCAGTGGTCAGGAAGGTCATTGTACAGTGGGTGGCTGCGTCATAGCAGTGGTCAGGAAGGTCATTGTACAGTGGGTGGCTGCGTCATAGCAGTGGTCAGGAAGGTCATTGTACAGTGGGTGGCTGCGTCATAGCAGTGGTCAGGAAAGTCATTGTACAGTGGGTGGCTGCGTCATAGCAGTGGTCAGGAAGGTCATTGTACAGTGGGGGACTGCGTCATAGCAGTGGTCAGGAAGGTCATTGTACAGTGGGTGGCTGCGTCATAGCAGTGGTCAGGAAGGTCATTGTACAGTGGGGGACTGCGTCATAGCAGTGGTCAGGAAGGTCATTGTACAGTGGGTGGCTGCGTCATAGCAGTGGTGAGGCAGGTTACCACCCGGATGTTCGGACAAGTAGCAGGAACGACCAGTTTCCCCAGGGCCGACCAGGTCGCCCAGGAACCTCGGAGAAGCAGGAAGAGCGGCCAAGTCTACCAGTCTCAGAGCTTGTCGGGGAAGTAGGGGAACGACCAGTTCCCCAGGGTCGTTAGGGAAGTGGAAGGAACAGGCAGGTCCCCCAGGGTCGTCTGAGAAGCAGAAAGAACAGCATGGTCCCCCAGGGTCTTAAGGGAAGCAAGAGGAATAACCAGGTCCCCCAGGGTCGTCTGAGGAGCAGGAAGACAACTAGGTCCCCCAGGGTCTTCAGGGAAGCAGGAGGAATAACCAGATCCCCCAGGGTCGTTAGGGAAACAGGGAGAACATCCAGGTCCCCAGGGTCGTCAGGGAAGCAGGAGGAAGGAGCGGGTTGGCCAGGGTCGTGGAGGGAGGAGCGGGTTGGCCAGGGTCGTGGAGGGAGGAGCGGGTTGGCCAGGGTCGTGGAGGGAGGAGCGGGTTGGCCAGGGTCGTGAAGGAAGGAGCGGGTTGGCCAGGGTCGTCAGGGAAGCAGGAGGAAGGAGCGGGTTGGCCAGGGTCGTCAGGGAAGCAGGAGGAAGGAGCGGGTTGGCCAGGGTCGTGGAGGAAGGAGCGGGTTGGCCAGGGTGGTGGAGGGAGGAGCGGGTTGGCCAGGCCGGAACTCCTAGCCATCCGTGCTGACCAGAGAACAGTTAGACACTCCAGCCTGCCGACCCCCTCCGCTCCCGTCCCGGGCGGCGCCCCACATGCCTGCCTCCTTTCATTTCTTTACGTATCAGAAACATTTTAAATTGTTTCACTTGAGCTACGGAGTGGGCGACGGGGACGCCAGGAAATGTGATAACAGAGCAATATGGTCAACGGAAATAGAGGAAGAAAACTGATCCCCGTGTGACGACGGTGTTGTAATTCGGTGATGTAGATTTCCAGTACGATGACTTTGTCAGAGTGAGTCGAGGCGCACCTCTGGAAGGCCCAGTGACTGGATGCTTCCGTCCTCACGCGGCCGAGACCGTGACCCAGAGCCAGCGGTCCCTGCCCCCGCCGCCGCACCCACCATTGACCTACATAACAACCTTGTCCTGCACCCACCATCTGACCCTCCGCCCCTACCTCCTGCTTCTCTTACCTATATCCCTGATACCATATATATATATATATATATATATATATATATATATATATATATATATATATATATATATATATATATATATATATATATTTTGCTTTGTCGCTGTCTCCCGCGTTAGCGAGGTAGCGCAAGGAAACAGACGAAAGAATGGCCCAACCCACCCACATACACATGTATATACATACACGTCCACACACGCAAATATACATACCTATACATCTCAACGTATACATATATATATATATATATATATATATATATATACAGACATATACATATATACACATGTACATAATTCATACTGCCTTTATTCATTCCCATCGCCACCCCGCCACGCATGAAATAACAACCCCCTCCCCCCTCATGTGTGCGAGGTAGCGCTAGGAAAAGACAACAAAGGCCACATTCGTTCACACTCAGTCTCTAGCTGTCATGTGATAATGCACCAAAACCAAAGATCTCTTTCCACATCCAGGCCCCACAGAACTTTCCATGGTTTACCCCAAACGCTTCACATGCCCTGATTCAATTCACTGACAGCACGTCGACCCCGGTATACCACATCGTTCCAGTTCACTCTGTTCCTTGCACGCCTTTCACCCTTCTGCATTATATTATTTTCTATTTCTTATTATACTTAATAGCCGTTTCCCGCGTCAACGAGGTAGCGCCAGGAAACAGACGAAGAATGGCCTATCAACTCATATACACGTATATGTATATATATATATATATATATATATATATATATATATATATATATATATATATATATATATATATATATATATATATATATATATATGTATAAACGCCCACATACGCATATATGCATACATATACACATCAACATATACGTACATATACATATACATACAAATACATATACATATATACACATGAACATATTCATACTTGCTTGCCTTCATCCATTCCTGTCGCTACCCCGCCCCACAGGAAAACAGCATCGCTACACCCCGCTTCAGCGAGATAGTGCCAGAAAAACAGGCAAAAAAGGCCACATTTGTTCACACACAGTCTCTAGCTGTCATGTGTAATGCACCGAAACCACAGCTCGCTAGCCACATCCAGGCCCCACAGACCTTTCCATGGTTTACCCCAGACGCTTCACATGCCCTGGTTCAATCTATTGACAGCACGTCGACCCCGGTGTACCACATATTTCCAATTCACTCTATTCATTTCACGCTTGTCACCCTCCTGTATGTTCAGGCCCCGATCGCTCAAACTCTCACTCCATCGTTCCACCTACAATTTGGTCTCCCACTTCTCGTTCCCTCCACCTCTGACACATATATCCTCTTTGTCAATCTTTCCTCACTCATTCTCTCCATGTGACCAAACCATTTCAAAACATCCTCTTCTGCTCCCTCAACCACACTCTTTATATTACCGCACATCTCCCTTACCCGTTCATTACTTACTCGATCAAACCACCTCACACTACATATTGTCCTCAAACATCTCATTTCCAACACATCCACCCTCCTCCGTACAACCCTATCTATAGCCCACGCCTCGCAACCATATAACATTGTTGGAACCACTATTCCTTCAAACATGACCATTTTTGCTCTCCGAGATAACGTTCTCTCCTTCCACACATTTTTCATCGTTTTTAGAACCTTCGCCCCCTCCCCTACCATGTGACACACTTCCGCTTCCATGGATGCATTCGCTGCTAAGTCCACTCCCAGTTATCTAAAATACCTCATTTCCTCTAGTTTTTCTCCATTCAAACTTACATCCCAAGTAACTTGTCCCTCAATCCTGCTGAACCTAATAGCCTTGCTCTTATTCACATTCACTCTGAACTTTCTCCTTTCACACACTTTTCCAAACTCAGTCACCAACTTCTGCGGTTTCTCACACAAATCAGCCACCAGAGTTGTATCATCGGCGAACAACAACTTACTCTCTTCCCGGGCCCTCTCATCCCCAACAGACTGCATACTCGCCCTCTTTCCAAAACTCTTGCATTTACCTCCCTAACCACTCCATCCATAAACAAATTAAACAACCATGGGGACATTACACACCCTTGCCGCGAACCGATATTCACTGGGAACCAATCACTCTCCTCTCTTCCTACTCGTACACATGCCTTACATCCTTGGTAAGAAACTTTCACTGCTTCCGGCAACCTACCTCCCACACCATTTACTCCTAAAACCTTCCACAAAGCACTCTATCAACCCTATCATATGCATTCTCCAGATCTGTAAATGCTACATACAAATCCATCTGTTTTTCTAAGTATTTCTCACATATATTCTTCAAAGCAAACACCTGATCCACACATCCTATACCACTTCTGAAACCACACTGCTCTTTCCCTATCTGATGCTCTCTACATGCCTTTACCCTCTCAATACCCTCCTATATAATTTCTCAGGAATACTCAACAAACTTATGCCTCTGTAATTTGAACATTCACCTTTATTCCCTTTGCCTTTGTACAATGGCCCTATGCATGCATTCCCCCAATCCTCAGGCACTTCCCCATGAGTCATACATACAGTGAACATCCTTACCAACCAGTCAACAACACAGTCACCCCCCTTTTTAATAAATTCCACAGCAATGCCATCCAAACCCGCCGCCTTGCCGGATTTTATCTTTCGCAAAGCTTTCACTAACCCTTCTCTCTTTACCAATCCATTTTCCCTGACTCTTTCACTTAGCACACCACCCCCACCAAAACACCTTATATCTGCCACTCTGTCATCAAACACATTCAACAAACCTTCAAAATATTCACTCTATCTCCTCACTTCATCACTACCTATTGTTACCTTCCCACTTGCCCCCTTCAACGATATTCCCATTTGTCCTCTTGTCTTACGCACGTTATTTACCTCCTTCCAAAACATCTTTTTATTCTCCCTAAAAGTCAGTGATACTCTCTCACCCTAACTCTCATTGGCCCTCTTTTTCAACCCTTGCACCTTTCTCTTGACCTCCTGCCGCTTTCTTTTATACATCTCCCAGTCATTTGCACTACTTCTCTGCAAAGATTGTCCAAACGCCTCTCTTTTCTCTTTCACTAACAACCTTACATGTTAATCCCACCACCCTTGCAGTATGTGACAGTTCTGTTTTATCAATTTGTTACGCTCAAGGAGCGACAGACATAGTACATGAAATGCTGTCTCTATACAAGTGACTCGTCACAGTGGTGCGCGTGATCTAGTATTTGCTGATAACCACGAGGAACTTATCGTGTTTCATTCTCCTCGTGAAAGCGACTAAAGAGGGCGGGAGCGAGGGGCTGAAAACCCTTCTCTTCTTGTATTTCAATTTCTAAAAGAGGAAACAGAAGGAGTCAAGCGGGGAGTACTCATCCTCCTCGAATGCTCAAACTGGTGTGTCTGACTGTGTGTGTGGATGTAAGCAAGATGAGAAAGAAATGATAGGTAGTAGGCTTGAGGAAAGGAACCTGGATGTTCTGGCTCTGAGTGAAACGAAGATCAAGGGTAAAAGGGAAGAATGGTTTGGAAATGTTTTGAGAGTAAGACAGGGATCGGTGAGAGGAGAAGAGCTGAGGAAGGAGTATCACTACCTCTGAAGCAGGAGTTGTGGGAATGTGTGATAGAGTGCAAGAAAGTAAATTCTTGATTGATGTGGGTAAAACTGAAATTGGATGGCTAGAGATGGGTGATTATTGGTGCTCGTGCACCTGGTCATGAGAAGAAAGATCATGAGATGCAAGTGTTTTGGGAGCAGCTGAGTGAGTGTGTCAGGGGCTTTGGTACACAAGACCGGGTATTAGTGATGGGTGAATTAAATGCGAAGGTAAGTAATTGGCAGTTGAGGGTATAAATGGTGTACATGGGGTATTCACTGTTATGAATGGAAATGGTGAAAAGCTTGTGGAGTTGTGTGCTGAAAAATGTTTGGTGATTGGGAATTCCTGGTTTGAAAATAAAGATATACTCAAGTATACGGATGTGAGTAGGAAAGATGGTCAACGGCCATTATTAGATTATGTATAAATTATTAAGCGTGTAAAAGAGAGACTTTTGGATGTAAATGTGCTGAGAGGGGAAGCTGTTGGAATATCTTTTCACTATCTTGTGGAGGCGATTTTCGAAAAGTATCGACGAGTAGAGAGTGGTGAGAGTGAGTGAGCTTGGAAAGGAGACTTGTGTGAAGAAATACCAGGAGAGATTGAGTGTAGAATTGCAAAAGGTGAGAGTAAATGTAGTGAGGGGAGTGGGTGAAGAATGGAAGGAAATTTGTGAAGCAGTGATGGCTTGTGGAAGAAAAGCGTGTAGCATGCGAAAGGTGGTAGGAGGGCAGATTAAAAAGGGTAGCGAATGGTAGGATGAAGAAGTGAAGTTGCTCGTGAAAGAGAAAAGGAGGCGTATGGGCGGTACTTACAAGGAAGGAGTGCAGATGATTAGATGTATAGGAGAAGGTGGCAGGAGGTCAAGTGTTAGGTGCAGGGGTTGAAAAAGAGGGCAAATGAGAGCTGGGGTGAGAGATTATCATTAGACTTTAGAAACACAAAGAAATGTTTCGGAAAGAGATAAATAATGCGCAAAAGACAAGAGAACAAATGGGGACATCGGTGAAGGGAACAAAAGGGTAAGTGATAACAGCCAGTGAGAAGGAGACGGAGTGAGTATTTTGAAGAAATGTTAAATGTGATTGAAAGAGTGGTAGATGTAGGGTGTTTAGGTCGGACTGATATGCGAAGTGAGAGAGTCAGGGAGAGTGGATTGGTGAAAAGAGAAGAGGTGGTGAAATCCTTGGGGCAAATGAAATCCGGCAAGGCGGAGGGGTTGGATTGTATTGTAGTTGAATTTATTGAGAAAGGGGGTGACTGTGTTGTTGATTGTTTAGTAAGGATATTCAATTCATGAATGGATCATGGTGAAGTGCCTGAGGATTGGAGGAATGCATGTGTAGTGCCACAGTATAAAGGCAAAGGAAATAAAGGTGAGTATTCAAATATTAGAGGCATAAGTTTGTTGAGTGTACCTGGAAAATTATATGGGAAGGTATTGACTGAGAGGGTGAGGATATGTACAGAGCATCAGATTGGGGAGGAGCAGTGTGGTTTCAGAAGTGGTAGAGGATGTGTGGATCAGGTGTTTGCTTTGAAGAATGTGTGTGAGAAATACATAGAAATACAGATGGATTTGTATGTGACATTTATGGATCTGGAGAATGCATATGATAGGGTTGATGGATATGCTTTGTGAAAGGTCTTAAGAATATATGGTATGGGGAGGAAAGCGGCTGGAAGGAGCGAGAAGTTTTTATCAAGGGCGTAGGGCATGTGTACGAGTAAGAAGAGAGGAGAATGAAGGGTTCCACGTGAAGATTTGTCTGCGGCAGGGGAGTATGATGTTACCATGGTTGTTCAAATTGTTTATAGATGAGGTTGTGAGAGAGGTAAATTCAAGAGTCTTGGAGAGAGGGGCGAGTATTCAGTTCGTCGGGGATGATAGAGGCCCGGGAAATGAGTCAGTTGTTGTTTGGTGATGATACAGCACTGGTGGCAGATTCGAGTGAGTGACTGACTCTGGGAGAGTGTGTGAATGGAGAGAGTTAAGAATGTGAATAAAAGCAAGGTTTTTAGGATCAGCAGGGTTGATGAGCAGGTTAGTTGGATTGTGAGTTTTAATGGAAAAAGTTGGATGAAGTGAAGTGTTATCGATACTTGGGAAAGTACATGGCAACATATGGAATCATGGAAGCGGAATTGAGTCGTAGGGTCAGAGAGGGAGCGAAGGATCGGGGAGCACTGAAGAATGTGTGGAAATAAGATTGTTATCTTGGAGGGCGAAATTGGTTAGGTTTGAAGGTGTAGTAGTTTCACCAATATTATATGGATGTTAGGCATGGGATAAAGACAAGGCTGTGTGGAGGAGGAAGGATGTGTTGGAACTGATATGTTCAATGATAATATTTGGGATTTTTTTTTTTTTTTTACTTTGGAGGCTCCAGTCACGGACAAAAGTCCACATCAAGGCCGGGCCGTAATCAGAATATATAGACGTTGAAAGGGAAATGTGCCAGGTCATAGTTGGGAAAGACATAAGAGGGTAGAGAGATCCAAAGCTTCAAGATGTATGAAAAGAAACAGCTATCAAACTGGCCCACCCTTAAGTTGCCAACGCCTACACAGTAATCATGTGACGCAGCAGCTTGTCGAGTATTGCGTGGTCTAGCTAGTGGTGGGGGCACACAAACACCCGGCGCTCGAGATTAAATCCACAGTAATACCTGTAGAGAGAGAAAGTGAACAAACATTGCGGCACAGGGGATGCGGATAAAATTCTGAAGTTAGCTTCGGAGAGTTTATAAGTCGGAACGCCTTAAAGTCTGTCCATCTAGAACCATCCCAGATGTAAAAGCAGTACTCTGCACAAGGACGGATCAATCTTTTGTGTAAACGGGGCAACTATTCAGAAGAAAAGGAATTTCGATATCTAAACAGGACTCCCACTTTCTTACAGGCAGGCTTTGCTATTTCCGTACTAAGGTAATATGGGGTTTCCAAGGTAAAGTGGATGCTACAGTGTAGGATACAGGACATTACATTGAGAGACACCGCTGTTGATGGAGAAAGGTGGAAAGGCTGATCCATCAACAACGATAGAGACAGATCGGCCAGAAAGGAGGGGGCAAAATGAGGGAGGGAAGCCAAAAGAGGGGAGCTTAGAGATGAGAGTCGGATGCCAAACCTTGTCAGAACTTTGGATATATCTAGGGCAACTACATAGGATTCCTCAAATTCTTTTAGGGATGATAACCAGATATTAGTAAGAAGGGAAAGAATATCACCAGTGGATCTCGCCTTACGGAAGCCATACTGGTGATCAGAGAGAAGACTGTGACATCAAAATGTCTGAGGATGTGGTAGTTGAGGAGGGATTTAAAGTCTTTGGATATGGTAGATGTCAAAGCAATAGGACGATATGGAGAGGGGTTAGAACGGTCACCCTTCTTAGGGATGGGATGTACCCACACCTGATTTTAAGAAGAGAAAGTTCTGATTTTTAAACAGAAACGGAACATACGAACAAGCACAGCTTTTTTTTTTTTTTTTTTTTTTTTTTTACACGTGGATGGATGCCATCAAGACCAAAGACCTTGCTTGTGTCCAGAGAAATAAGCGTTTTTCGGGCAGTCCGAAAAGAGATTACGGGAAGAGGGACTGGATTAGTAAGAGGAACATCAGGGGTGAAGAAATGTTAGAGTCATCCAAGGTGGAGTTAAAGGAGAAAGAGGGACCAAAGAGACTTGCTTTGTTTACGGTAGAGACAGCTATAGTACCGTGAGAACGGGAAAGTGAAGGGAAGGTAGAGCGACAGAAGTTGTTAACTATGCCCTTAGCTAAAAACCAGGAAGACTTAGTGGATTAATAGGAGATAATTCACTTCCTCTGAATAAAGGAACGCTTTGCCTCACGGATAATGTGCTTGCAGTTATCTCGGGCAGTGATGAATGCTGAATGGTTGTCGGAAGAAGAGTTTTTCCAAGCCCGATATGCCTGATCCCTTGCCGGAATGGTCTCAGAACAGGAACGGTTGAACCATGGATTGGATGAAGAGGTCGTCTTGGACGAAGAAGAGATAAATGCTTCCATTTCTGCAACAATAACCTCTGCTATGCGTTTGGCGGAGACAGAAGCATCACCACATATGAGACAATAATATACAAGGAAAGTCAGAACAAAATGTTCGTAAGTTATTCCAGTCAGATTTGTTGAGATACCAGTAGTTACGTTTCGAAGGAGCTTCTGGAGGGGAAGGTGCCCGTTACAGTAGTTGCACTTATGAAAGTATGATCAGATGACTCAGTCAGGGGCGAGATTGTATATTTACAGTTCAAAGGATTAGAGGTGAAAAGCAGATCCAGAATATCAGGAGAGTGGTCACAGTGGTCAGGAATATGGGTAGAGCGGGAGATAATTTGCCCTAAATCAATGAGAATGGAGAACGTAGGCTTCCATCCATCCATCATCCGTATGGAGGAGTTCAACCATTCCCTATGGTGAACGTTGAAATCCTCGAGGTAGAGTATGCTAGGCTTTTGGGCAAGAGGATCTCACAGTTTTATAAGAGGAATCTAAATATATAGTCGAAGAAATATATACAATTTGTAGAATTAGGAGAGTAGTAGGTGAAACAAAAAAGTTGGAAGGCAGACCTTGAGCCACATAACTTCAAAGTTTTAGGACTCAAGGTCCTCGAAGCGAGCCAACAGGTGTGTTGATACTAGAGTCAGCACAGACACCAACTTTGAGCCGGACTCGTGAGTGGAGCACAGACAACACCTTTGAACCGGAATCGTGAGTGGAGATTATAATTGGATATGAAAAAGGGACTAGTGGAAACATCATTAGACAAATGGGTCTCAGAGAGAAGTGAGATACTAGGAGAGGTACTAGACAGTTAGGGTTCAACAGAGAAGAGGTAACTAGAGAGACCACGAATGTTGGTACAGTGAATAGAAAAAGAGGAAGGTCTTTCAGAGAAGGAAAGGTCGTGGGAAGGA
Organism: Panulirus ornatus; assembly: GCF_036320965.1. Taxonomy (NCBI): domain Eukaryota; kingdom Metazoa; phylum Arthropoda; class Malacostraca; order Decapoda; family Palinuridae; genus Panulirus; species Panulirus ornatus. Next base: position 39,471,276 of record NC_092243.1, on the reverse strand, counting down.
CCGATACCACTACTGTCTGAGCCCTCCCGCACGTTGGCAGTAGAGTCAGGCAGGAACCCGGAGATTCTTAGCACTGTAACGCTCCTCAGTTAGGACAGTAGTACTACCCTGGGCGACTGCTGCTGTAAACAACCTGCTACTTAATGGGTTGCTCTACGGGATATTCCTTGAGTTAGCTGGGGTATTGGGAGGGGCCAGTACACTGTCACTTAAGTCCTCCCTCTCGCTGGCGGTAGTAACCCCGGAAAGTGTAGTCATAGGAGTATACCTTAACTTCATGGGAGGGGCCATTACTCTACTCCATGAGCCCTCCCTTTCATTAGCAGCGGAGCCCAAGCATCACACCACCCACATACCACTGCTAGGACCACTATACCTTCAAACATACCCATCCTGCCACCCCAAATAGTGTCTTCTGCCTCCACACGTTCCTCATTGCAACCTGGACCTGCATCCCTTCACCCTACCTGTGGTTTGATCGAGTAATAAAAAGTGTGGTTGAGAGAGTTGAAGAAGATGTGCTGGAATGGTTTGGACATGTAGAGAGAATGACTGAGGAAAGGTTGATGACCAGGATACATCTGTCAAAAGTGAAGGAAAAAAGGAGAACGGGGAGTGAAAAAGATTTTGAGTGATCGCAGCCTGAACACGCAGGAGGTTGAAAGTTGGGCACGGAATCGAGTGAATTAGAACGTTGTGGTATACAGGGGTCAACGTGCTTTCATTAGACTGACCCAAGGCATGTGAAGTGTCCGAGGTAAACCATGGAAAGGTATGAGGTGCTGGTTGTTGATTAGAAGCTGCTGTTTCAGTGCATTACACATAACAGCTAGAGAATGGATTTCAGCAACTGAGACCTTTCTTCGTCTATTCCTGCCGCTAATCCGCGAAGGAAACGGCGATCAAGTATGAAAATAGAAAAAAAACTTATATATATATATATATATATATATATATATATATATATATATATATATATATATAGGGAGGTATATATATATATATATATATATATATATATATATATATATATATATATATATATATATATATATATTCTTTCTTTCTTTCAAACTATTCGCCATTTCCCGCATTAGCGAGGTAGCGTTAAGAACAGAGGACTGGGCCTTGAGGGAATACCCTCACCTGGCCCAATTCTCTGTTCCTTCTTTTGGAAAATTAAAAAAAAAACGAGAGGGGAGGATTTCCAGCCCCCCGCTCCCTCCCCTTTTAGTCGCCTTCTACGACACGCAGGGAATACGTGGGAAGTATTCTTTCTTCCCTATCCCCAGGGATATATATATATATTTTTTTTTTTTTTTTTTTATACTTTGTCGCTGTCTCCCGCGTTTGCGAGGTAGCGCAAGGAAACAGACGAAAGAAATGGCCCAACCCCCCCCCCCCCATACACATGTACATACACACGTCCACACACGCAAATATACATACCTACACAGCCTTCCATGGCCTACCCCGGACGCTTCACATGCCTTGATTCAATCCACTGACAGCACGTCAACCCCTGTATACCACATCGCTCCAATTCACTCTATTTCTTGCCATCCTTTCACCCTCCTGCATGTTCAGGCCCCGATCACACAAAATCCTCTTCACTCCATCTTTCCACCTCCAATTTGGTCTCCCTCTTCTCCTCGTTCCCTCCACCTCCGACACATATATCCTCTTGGTCAATCTTTCCTCACTCATTCTCTCCATGTGCCCAAACCATTTCAAAACACCCTCTTCTGCTCTCTCAACCACGCTCTTTTTATTTCCACACATCTCTCTTACCCTTACGTTACTTACTCGATCAAACCACCTCACACCACACATTGTCCTCAAACATCTCATTTCCAGCACATCCATCCTCCTGCGCACAACTCTATCCACAGCCCACGCCTCGCAACCATACAACATTGTTGGAACCACTATTCCTTCAAACATACCCATTTTTGCTTTCCGGGATAATGTTCTCGACTTCCACACATTTTTCAAGGCTCCCAAAATTTTCGCCCCCTCCCCCACCCTATGATCCACTTCCGCTTCCATGGTTCCATCCGCTGACAGATCCACTCCCAGATATCTAAAACACTTCACTTCCTCCAGTTTTTCTCCATTCAAACTCACCTCCCAATTGACTTGACCCTCAACCCTACTGTACCTAATAACCTTGCTCTTATTCACATTTACTCTTAACTTTCTTCTTCCACACACTTTACCAAACTCCGTCACCAGCTTCTGCAGTTTCTCACATGAATCCGCCACCAGCGCTGTATCATCAGCGAACAACAACTGACTCACTTCCCAAGCTCTCTCATCCCCAACAGACTTCATACTTGCCCCTCTTTCCAGAACTCTTGCATTTACCTCCCTAACAACCCCATCCATAAACAAATTAAACAACCATGGAGACATCACACACCCCTGCCGCAAACCTACATTCACTGAGAACCAATCACTTTCCTCTCTTCCACACGTACACATGCCTTACATCCTCGATAAAAACTTTTCACTGCTTCTAACAACTTGCCTCCCACACCATATATTCTTAATACCTTCCACAGAGCATCTCTATCAACTCTATCATATGCCTTCTCCAGATCCATAAATGCTACATACAAATCCATTTGCTTTTCTAAGTATTTCTCACATACATTCTTCAAAGCAAACACCTGATCCACACATCCTCTACCACTTCTGAAACCACACTGCTCTTCCCCAATCTGATGCTCTGTACATGCCTTCACCCTCTCAATCAATACCCTCCCATATAATTTACCAGGAATACTCAACAAACTTATACCTCTGTAATTTGAGCACTCACTCTTATCCCCTTTGCCTTTGTACAATGGCACTATGCACGCATTCCGCCAATCCTCAGGCACCTCACCATGAGTCATACATACATTAAATAACCTTACCAACCAGTCAACAATACAGTCACCCCCTTTTTTAATAAATTCCACTGCAATACCATCCAAACCTGCTGCCTTGCCGGCTTTCATCTTCCGCAAAGCTTTTACTACCTCTTCTCTGTTTACCAAATCATTTTCCCTAACCCTCTCACTTTGCACACCACCTCGACCCAAACACCCTATATCTGCCACTCTGTCATCAGACACATTCAACAAACCTTCAAAATACTCATTCCATCTCCTTCTCACATCACCACTACTTGTTATCACCTCCCCATTTACGCCCTTCACTGAAGTTCTCATTTGCTCCCTTGTCTTACGCACCCTATTTACCTCCTTCCAGAACATCTTTTTATTCTCCCTAAAATTTACTGATAGTCTCTCACCCCAACTCTCATTTGCCCTTTTTTTCACCTCTTGCACCTTTCTCTTGACCTCCTGTCTCTTTCTTTTATACTTCTCCCACTCAATTGCATTTTTTCCCTGCAAAAATCGTCCAAATGCCTCTCTCTTCTCTTTCACTAATACTCTTACTTCTTCATCCCACCACTCACTACCCTTTCTAAACAGCCCACCTCCCACTCTTCTCATGCCACAAGCATCTTTTGCGCAATCCATCACTGATTCCCTAAATACATCCCATTCCTCCCCCACTCCCCTTACTTCCATTGTTCTCACCTTTTTCCATTCTGTACACAGTCTCTCCAGATACTTCTTCACACAGGTCTCCTTCCCAAGCTCACTTACTCTCACCACCTTCTTCACCCCAACATTCACTCTTCTTTTCTGAAAACCCATACTAATCTTCACCTTAGCCTCCACAAGATAATGATCAGACATCCCTCCAGTTGCACCTCTCAGCACATTGACATCCAAAAGTCTCTCTTTCGCACGCCTGTCAATTAACACGTAATCCAATAACGCTCTCTGGCCATCTCTCCTACTTACATAAGTATACTTATGTATATCTCGCTTTTTAAACCAGGTATTCCCAATCATCAGTCCTTTTTCAGCACATAAATCTACAAGCTCTTCACCATTTCCATTTACAACACTGAACACCCCATGTATACCAATTATTCCCTCAACTGCCACATTACTCACCTTTGCATTCAAATCACCCATCACTATAATCCGGTCTCGTGCATCAAAACCGCTAACACACTCATTTAGCTGCTCCCAAAACACTTGCCTCTCATGATCTTTCTTCTCATGCCCAGGTGCATATGCACCAATAATCACCCACCTCTCTCCATCAACTTTCAATTTTACCCATATTAATCGAGAATTTACTTTCTTACATTCTATCACATACTCCCACAACTCCTGTTTCAGGAGTATTGCTACTCCTTCCCTTGCTCTTGTCCTCTCACTAACCCCTGACTTCACTCCCCAGACATTTCCAAACCACTCTTCCCCTTTACCCTTGAGCTTCGTTTCACTCAGAGCCAAAACATCCAGGTTCCTTTCCTCAAACATACTACCTATCTCTCCTTTTTTCACATCTTGGTTACATCCACACACATTTAAGCACCCCACTCTGAGCCTTCGAGGAGGATGAGCACTCCCCGCGTGACTCCTTCTTCTGTTTCCCATTTTAGAAAGTTAATACAAGGAGGGGAGGATTTCCGGCCCCCCGCTCCCGTCCCCTCTAGTCGCTTTCTACGACACGCGAGGAATACGTGGGAAGTATTCTTTCACCCCTATCCCCAGGGATAATATACATATATATATATACACACACACACACACACACACGCACACACACACACACACACATATACATATATATACATATGAAAAATGTAAGAAACAATTTAGAAAACAAACTTTTAGCTTGAAATGAATGAAAAAATGAACGTCACATAATGGTTCAACCTCTGGCTATGGAAAAGGAAATGTACAATTTATTCACACAAACGTCAATAGCAGTTCTCATCAATTTCACCACTGAATCAATAAGCTTCAATGTCTAAGCTACATTTTTCTCCAACTTCACTATTTTCTTGTCAAAACACCATGCATGAAAACTATCACTCCAGTAACACAACTATAAACATTTACTTCCCCTTTAAAAAGTTCTGGGGAAGACTGTCTCGATACACTGCGGCGAGGCGACGCGACGCTGACACAATCACTGTCACAATATCACTTCTGCCTCCTTCCAAGCGTTGTTTCAGGGAATAATTCCGGGTTGCTGAAGTGTCGCATAGGCTGGCACGATAGCCCGGGCCACATCGAAGACGTTATGAGCCCGGCCGTTGTCCACAGATTCGAACGCAGCGTGATCCTGCAGCGCCCAGGAAGCAGCTCACTTCCACCGGGTGGGACTGAAGGTCATAAGTGTAGTGACGTTGTGTGCGCATGTTTAGGATGTGTGAGGCAACTGTGTGGTAAAGTGCTCGGCGTGTTCCTCATGGCAGCTGTACCTTGGGCAGGACAGGTCTTGGGATATGTTGGGACGGTGTTTTTAGTGTTATAGTGATGATGGGTGATGTCCCCGATCGAAGGCGAGAGTGTTTGACCCAGTGTATGTATGGGGAGTGTGGCAGTTGATGGGTTTAAGTTTAGTGGGGTGAGGTCTAAGACATAGCTTGGGGAAGGGGGTGGTGTTAAGTGGTGTGTTGGGTCATTTCATTGTGTGTACGTCAGTGTATTGTCAGTGTATTGTCAGTGTTGTGGTCGTTGGGGAATGGGAGGGACCTGTGAGAGAGGTTGCTGAGGTATGAAACAGGGATAGGATTTTCATTATCACTTGGAAGATGGTCTTTGGTTATGGAACGCTTTGGTTTGGAGGGTCTAGTGGTGCTGCAGAGAACCGAGTGCCGAGCCTGTTGAGGTAGGATCGCAACGGGAGGATCTTGTTTCGTTGTGGAGGTGTTGTGTTTATGGCTGAGTCAGCCGGTGGTTGTTCTGAGTGCTCTGTCTGCCGTGGTTTGCGACGGAGCAAAGAAAGGAAAGAACAATAGGTGGGAGAGGCGTTGTCTGGGCTGTGGATGTTGTGCGATTCTTTTGCTTGTATAACTCTGATGCCAGTTAGTGTTTTGAAGATATTTTGTTAGCGTGTTTTCTTTTTCATTATTGTTTTTGTGTGAAGGGTAAATATCACATGAGTATCGCATGGGATGCCTGGAATGGTTGGTGTTTTGTTTAGTGGGAGTAACTGACCAATCAACTGGAGGGTGCAAGTTCAATTCGTGTCTCTCTGGGATTAAAGAAAAAATGATCGAAGAAATTTTGCGGAGATGCAGACGTTCTGATCTGAGTGAGCCATTGTTCCAAGTGTGTAACGTAGTGCTGCATGTTTGATGTTGCTACTGTGGTGTCTGGGTGTTGTGATTGTAAGGTCGTCTGCATAAAGAGGAATCCTCATATTGTGGTTTGCCTGAGTGTTATGTCATGTAAGAAGAGACTGAAGAGGGTTGGAGAAAGAATTGCTCCTTGGGAAACTCCACCGTAGAGTTTAACCAAGGGTTTTAGATGTGAAGCCGTGAGGAGTGGCTACATAGCTCGGCGTCCGGTCATGAAGTAGGTGAACCACTTCTTGTCATTATGATGCAGTTTGGTGTCAGGTTACGTGTGTGTGAGGATGTGTCGGGGGACAGTGGCGAGTGCTCTGCTGATGCCTGTAGACACCAGTTATGGGGAAATGGTGGTAGGTTGAAGTCATCTGGGATATGTTGTGTGAGGTCTGAGTGTAGTGTGGTGGTGGAGTGACTGGATCTCACGCCATGCTGTTTACGTTTTCGTTGATACTGTTTTAGATAAAGCTGTTCAATGTTTGGATACAGAAGACAAGTGACATAGGAGGAGTTGGCTGGGTTAGATGGTTTTAGGATAGGTATGATACTGGCAAGTTTCCAGATGTCAGGGATTTTGTTGTACAGCAGCAGTGGTTGAAGACGTCTAGACGTAAGTGTCTGAACTGCAACTTGGCCAAAGTGTTTTATGTTAAAGTTTGAAATGTTGTGAGGGTTTTAGCAGGAGAGTTTTGTACGGTTCTAATTGTATCGATTGCGCCAGTGGGAGAGAAGAATGGACGGGCAGTTGTCTGTGAATGGACTTTGTGTAGGTTTATCATGACTCTCCTGTGTAGGGATGAGGTTAGTTGGTGGCTGATTTCTGAGTCATGTTTCAAGAGTGTGTTTGTGTGTTCTGTGGGAGAAGGGTTGTTACTAGACTGGGAAGGTAGCGCTCCATGTGTGAGGGATGGACCGGTGCAACAGGGGTGGATCATCTTCGACATGTACCACAGTTGGCTGCTGTGGGTCCTGTGGTTCGCTGTGTTGAGGTTGGAGTGCCAGTTTGCCGTTCGGTCAGTCGGGGGCTTTGGGAGCTAACACGGGCCCCAGGGTAGTGACCCCCTAACCCCCTCTCACCGGGCCTACTTCCAGTGGTCTGGTGAGTGACGGTGTCTGAGAGTATGCATTTGTTCTATGATTTCTAGCGTTGGTAACGACTAGTTTTGCCTGAGATGTTTTTTTTTTTCTATTTTTTTTTTATGACGATCATAACGTGCGGGGAAGACGTCTGGGTTATGATTTCTTATGTCGTTGTGGGTTTTGTTGGCTGGGCTGGTTCTGGTGATGTAGTAGTGCGAGACTGCATAGTTCAGAGACGGCATTTCACCTGCACTAAAGTTTTGTAGTTTTGTCTCCATGTCCCGTGTGCTCACCTGTAGGTTGTATGTAAGTCATTTTGTTGGTTGTATGGGCCTGCTGGGGCGCTGCCACGATGGGTAAGTGGTCAGTAGACAGGTGTTGTGGCGCGCTTCAGGTTAGCAGTATGGGTGAGCAATAGTACTGTGTGGTGAGGTCGCCAGATGCACCAGACTTCGTGTCTTTTGAAGAATGATTATTGTCCAGTTTAGGATTAGCATCGCTTGCGATCTCTTCTTAAGTAAAACATCACCAAAGTTCATTCGGTATTTGCTTTAAGAATTTCGAAGATTCGAATCAAATAAGAATACAATTATCTGTAAAGCTGATCTCGTGATAATTCCAAATGGTCAAGCATTCCAGAGTTTTAGTTCAATGTCGGAGGATTTGTAAGCCGCTATTTGGCCGGGTGCGTCAGTTGGCTGCGCGGCGGGCTAGGCTATGACAACACGCACTGGGCGGTTAACTAGGGCGGTGGTGTTGGGAAACTTGATATTCAAGTAAGATTTAGCGCAGATGATGGTTTATAAAGTGTCATTGCTTGGTTATGACTTCGTAATAGCCAAAGCATACAAGCTGACGCCATCAGTGAGTCCTGCTGCTGCTGAAATTAAGAAATGTTGTACTGGCAATGTCGTCCCGTAATCAAGACCAACATCTGTCGGAGTCTGTAAAGCAAAACACATCGACCGCTTTCAGCCACTCGAAGGATGTGTGAGGTGCACATCAGATACACCGGTTCAGGAGATGTAGGTAACATCACTGATGGCACGGCTTCACTAGTCTTGATGGTCACATCTGAAGGTGAACGCCACCAGAATACCATTCATATGCAGTTGACTGGTTTGCCTCGCATGTCATGGATACATTCTTGAATCGCAACTAGTGCACCTGGGAGAGTTGCATTCAGTCAGGTGGAAAAAAAAAGAATGGCAGCACTAAGCCATGATATGCCTGGTATCATTCGCCCTCTTGACCAATAAGGAACCCACCTGGGTCATCAGGACCAGATGACAGACAACGACGAGGACTGACGACCTTCGGTCCTGCAGGCAGAACGTTGGCTGACATGTGATCCATGATGCTATCGTGATAGGTAACGCTGTTGTTGCTGAAATACACTGACCCGGTCAACGCTGAGGTGACCGAGGAACAGATCATGAAGAATACCGTGATCTGAGGTGGCTGTACGTGTGAGCCAGTACGTGCTCCAGGTGGCTGTGATGACAGCAACTGCTGCTCTGGTCTGAGCGGTTCGTCTGATCAGGGCAAGTTTCCTGCCACCCGCGTTGCCAGTAGCACAGTGTAATGATGGTCTGATGCCTGATATTGGGAGAAGTGGACTTTTCGAACCAGTAATACGTGAATATGAAAAGTTGTTACCAGGTCACATTAGCTGCCCCAAAGTAAACTCCACAAGAGGATTGCAGGGTGCCCCCCAAAAAAAATGTACTCACTTTATGACAGCTTATAATGCTGATTTTTTATATCTGAAAAAAAGTTCAGAGTTTAGGGTGTCAAAAAGTGAGTACATATTTTTTGGGACACCCTGTATACTGTATATTAAGTGTGGATTATCTACTCAGTCTCTGTCACAGACTTAACTAGCAATACCATGATTGGTGTACAGTCAACGTCCAACACCACAGATCACCTCACTATAAGTGCTCCCAGTTCACCTGCTGCAGGAGGTGACCAGCTGTAGTGTGACGATGTTTAAATGGGTAATCTGGTGCGGCTGAACGACATCATGATGTTGTGAGGGTGGGGTCGTCTGCACCTGTGTTGACAGCGGCACACTTGTAATTTTAGTACCTCCTGTGTGGGAGGAAGAATGAACTAAGGTATTAGTATAAACAAGTATGCGTATAATGTATATATTATGTATAGATTGTTATACACACGCGTGTAACATGTTTCTGATTAAATTGCATGAGCTTATCAGTGAGTCTTATTTACATTAATAGTTACTTATGTTACATAACAGTCTCAGCCACCCCCACCCTTCCCTCCCCTAACTCAAATGTTACAAAATAATTGAACGGCCCCGTAAAAATTGATTGTATTGATTACCTTAATTGTTAGATATAACCCTAAAAATATTTGCGTATGAAAGGTAAAAAGATAAAAGACAGTCAAAAGCAGATAGATTAACAAGTAAACGTGCAATACAAACAAATCCTTTACCTTTAGCATAAAAAATGAACAATTATAAAAAGATTAGGTAAATGATTCACTATAAACAGAGCAAACATTAAAGCAACCAAACAAAACAGATTATATAACAAGAAAAGAAACTATAAGAAAATATTAAACATTGAGAAAAACAAACAAAAACAACAACGAATATTAAAAAAACAAAAACAAATAAACATAGCAGAAGAAAAGTGCAATAACTTTACGAAAGAAAAAATAGAGTAATGAACCCGTCAACTAACAACAAAGAGTAACAACTTCTGCAAACATAGATACAAACGAACTTTGGGTTAACATAGAAAAGGTTGGTCTGTGTTAGGCTGCGTCATGCAAGGTTGGTCAGTCTGTATTAGTTAAGGGAGGCTACAGGTGGCGTGCAGTGCACTTTGGAACACATTACACATCCAGTAACAGAAATAACGACAAAAGTCGAGTTAAGCTCCGCATCGCCAAGATCTTTCATTAATGAGGGTTTATTTTTATGTTCTGTGATGCTCGTGTAGTGTTTATAGGATACAATAACAGTTGCCTAATTAAATACAATACCAATTGCTTAATATGACTTTGAGGACTAAATTTTCTTGAATGATACCATGGAAAACGATAAATGCCATGAAAAATGGAGAGTTGATTATGTGAGAGGAGTTAATATACCCAAGATTTATTTTAAGGTTCAATATTCTGGTCGTAATGTAGCAGGTGCAGCAGTGACCAAGCGTCGACCGTGGCGTCTGCAGCAGATGACTTAAATGTTCATATATTTCTGCTATAATTTCTGTAACCACGTGAAGTTCTCATAAGTTGTTAATTCTATTTTACCAGTGTATTACCTGCTCACATTTTCTAAGGTAAACATAATTCATAACATCTGATCTAACATAGTTTTATAGAAAATAATGCTCTAAATCCTGCTCTGCAACTTATTGTTATGCCTATGCACTAAACCAGCATTAAAAGAGACAATTAGTTTATGTTCATATCTAAGAGAACCGCAGAGCTGATGTAGACAATGACCCTCACAATCTACAGTGAGAACCTTGTCTAACCTCATGCAACATAGATTTATTACATATTCGATGTCTTACATAGATTTTGACTATGACACCAAAGTAAATCTGGGACCCTCGTCTGAATCAGGACGAGTTTTCATAAGTTGTGTTGATTTAAGCTACTGTTTCACCGACATTTACCTGTATTCTCTGAATAAGTTGTACTAAATGCAGAGTCCGCTGATGTACGTCAGCATATTTTAATGGTTATTTTTGTGGTGCCCCACAATAAGAGCTCGAGTTCATTACGTTTTCTATAATTGAACGTTCATGCAGAATTCGCTAAATATGAAATATTCCCACAATAGATATTACATGTCACAAAGAATCATGAACCATCTTCATATAAGACTACATGATTTTATAACCGGCTACAACCACGTATGTTTTGGGAATAGGGTGGACTTCAGATGATAGATTGTAATCTTTTTTTTTTGGACATGAGTTCTATCCAGATGATACGCAGTATAACGGACGGGCTGAGTTGCTTGTCGTGTCATCTAGCGGTGAGATGGTAACTAAAGTCGATACCAGATTTACTTTCACGTTAGGTATGGATAGAGACAAATGTGGGGAAGTTATATTTCTTAATCATATGTTCCTAGCCCCCCCATCTCCCCCCTCCAGGGTGAGGTGAACAGCAGATTGTCGAGTCACTAGTGTTGCCCAGACCCTGCTAGGGGCGACTGAGAGGTCTTTAAGTTTCTGGTAGTATGTGTTTTTCGTAGACATCGCAGATTTCGAGCTGCTGACTCGGTAGATGTTTTCCACCAGTGTAAGTGATTTACTTGTAACAAGGACAGTGTCATATTTCTAGCACGAAAACCAAGAGACTGGTGTATGTTTGTGAGCTTTACTGGGCTGGGAAAACCGACTCTTGTGTGGGTCAGTGATTAGCAAACGGTGGATTGGAAATGTTTTTGTCACTTGGATATGTTGGGAAGCGATTATCAGTACATGGACACTTGGCAAGAAGTAGTGATGAGTGTTTTGCGATATATAGTGGTTATAAAGAACTTCAGTGCAATACAACCTCTAGAAATAATATACAAAACCTGAATACAGTGTGACTGTCTTGAAAATATGAAAAGTTTTTAATGTTCTGAAAGAGGCGACTGATGCTTTGACGGCCCAGCTACACCTGGCCAGCGGAAGGTAAGTCACATAATTACTGGTTATCAACTTGTTTTGTCAGGAAGATACACATGATTGTGGCTCATATGTCGAGTGTTGGTTGGCGTAGATGTTTAGAGTAGTTGTATGTGATATGTCAGGCCATGATGATTGAATTATATAAGGTATTATGTAGAGCGATGTTTAGCCATGATGTGTAGACATTATAAGTGATATTTTAAGTGTTGTTTGGCCATGTTGTTGTTTGTCCATGATGATTTACCTGTTTATAGATGATGTGTTAATTGGCCATAGTGTGTCAACTGACTATTCAGATAATATGTCTAAAATGTTTTGTGGTCATGATAATTTACTAATTATAGGTAATGTTTGTGTGGTCATGATGTTTTAAATGATTATAGGTGTGAGTTATCTAGTAATGAGGTTTTAACCGAACTGAGGATATGTGTCGTGTTTTTAGCGATGTTTCAGCTGGTTACAGGTGAGGCTGCGAGGTTTAGTTGGCCATGATGTTCCACGTTATCATAGGTAATGTGACGAGTGTTGTGTGGTTGTTATGATGTGTAACTTTGGCTTATATGTCGGATGTTGTTTGACCCTGGTGTTTCAATTGATGTTATGGATGGTACGCCAAGTGTAGTTTGGTAATGATGTTTCAAGTGATCACATAAGACAAAAATTCATGTTATATGATCAGTGTTGTTTGGCCATTATGTATTAACTGGTTGTAGGTGATATGTGGAGTATTGTTTGCTTTGAGGTTTCAACTGATCATATGTGATAGATTAGGTGTTGTTTAGCCAAGACATTTCAATTGAATTAAGTGATATGTCGAAGCCATGATGTTTCAGTTAGTTGTAGTTTACATGTACAACGATGTGTAGTGATCATGGTTTGATTGTCCATTTGTTATATATGTTGAATCTTTTTCTTGATGATCATGGTTTAGCTGAGTACAGGTCGTTTAGAAACACAAAACTAAAGGAAACTGCGTAAGGCCTGTTGGTCCATGCGAGGTTGTTCTTGTGCGTCAGTCGTGGTTGTAGGAAAATTGTCAACTTATGAGACGTAACGTAACGGCAGCGTAACCTTACGCTACACAGGCAAAATATATTTTCACTTAGTATAATTCATTATTTTCACCAACGTGAGATGACACAGTACTGTATTTCTACAGTTGGGTGTTACTTATGATAAAGTTCATGCTTAGATGCGCCACAGAAATATCTTTAGAATATGTGATTAACTTTTTGCATTGTTAATGTAGTTAGTATGTAGGAAACAGGATAAGAGCATGGGAACGTCGTCCTATTTTTTTCTTATACAATGGATATTACTGGAGTGGGTTATGTAGATCAGAGCAACGGCTAGGATAGAAAATGTGTTCCTGAAACATGTTACGGAATCAAGAGAACCTCTGGAAACCCAACCTAACATTCTTTAGAGCAGTTGTTTACCTTATTTTCATTGTCATTATGTGAGTTACACTTTCGTGTTTACATCCAGTTTTGGGTTGTGTTGTGCGTATATTCTTCAGCAGGTGGGGGCGGGACGCAGCAGATGACACTGACGTGGGTATATTTCGAGTATGACCTCGAAAATCAAGGCAAATCTCAACTTCTCGATGAGGGTCGGTGTTTTCATAGGTTCTGCTGACTCGTATTTTACTTACATTTTCCCTGATCTTCATATCCCTTCTCTCTATTGATTTTGTTATTATTGGAAAATAAGGTATTATGCTTTCTATTCACTACACTGCCATAATTAGATATCACATATATTCCAGAACATTCTCTGCCACACCTTCACGAGAACTTTATCATTATTTTCACTCATGAGTTATGATAAAAGTGTTTAACGCTTCATCGATCAGTGAATAGATGATGAGCTCTTCACATAGTGACAACAGTTCAGCTCTTTGTGGCTAACGCAACCAGCGCCTTTCTGGAGAGCCATATCTATCTGTATAACTGATTGCAAAACTATGAATTACTCTTTTAACATTTGTACAAGAATCTTAGTTTTTTATCCTGATAAAGAATCTTCGTTTTATATCCTGATAAAGAATCTTCGTTTTATATCCTGATGAAGAAACAGTTAACATATATTTCAAACATCACACGCAGGACAAGTTGTCGGATCTGTAGCAACGGTTCTAGTTCCTGGCAGTTTAACGTGTGAAATGGCAGCTCGACATTTAGCAACGAAATTATCTATTTGCTTCCGTAGTTCGACTTGTGCACGTACAGTATAATGACGGATGCCTTCTACCGCGGTAGGAACAACAGTGGCAGTTCCTCGTTGTGTCTTGCACTGTCAGCTGACCCTAGTTTTCCAGCTGTCGTTGTAATTGTTGCACGAAGCGACCTGCTGGGGTCCATGACTCTCACGGCAAGTCGCTTGATAAGAGGAACATGATTTTATTTATAAAGGCTTAATGTCATCATGTCATTTGCTTTTATTTTCACGGGTGACGTCCGTACTTCCATTGTCATCTTGTACAGCATCAGTAGTAATACAGGACGAGACAAACATCATCAATATCATCATCATGTCTACCTCACACTGATGGATAGGGTCAACTAACGCCCCAGCTGACGATGTACATAGTTTTACCAGCTCTAGAATGGTAATGGTGGGGCACAGGATGAGTCAGGTGACGGCCACCAGGCTGTGACGCTGGAGTATTTGCTCTAAGTACAGCCTAGTCACACGCAGGTAGTACAGCACTGAGGTGCGGAACTGTATTTTGACGCTCTCTATTACTGGACGGTGTTACTGGTGCAAGAAGAGTGCAGGGAGATCTGTCATATCCATGTAACGCTGTGTTGCTCCTCCGGCAGCGTTGCTCTAGCAGTGTCGATGTCACGTTAACTTGTTTACACATGAGTGCCACAAAATATGTCACCTGTGAAGGATGTGTTGGGTATTGCAAGAGCAGGAACACCTAAAGGTATCACCAGATCTTTTATCTGTGTAGTTATTTACTCCAGTCATCACCATATAGATAGATACCTGGGGGTCTGTGTCGTGATGGAGGGAGATTCGTATTTATCATAACCGTATAATCCTGGATGATAGGGATCATATTTCATAAATAGGCCAACTAGCTGACATAATGCTGTATCCATTAGTGAACCATACTTCATTGTGACGCAGTTTTGTAATAATGTTAGACCTGATCTTCCTTCATACTGTCCAGTTGCTGAAGATATGAATACATTCATCCCAGGATATTGATGAAGTTAGTATGTCTCGTCGTGCTTGCGTACATTGTTTCAAAGATGATTATGGGTCTGATGATGAATCACATTGCCTCGGTAAACATGTACAGCCGCGCATGATAGTCTGAGGACACTCGCTCGTGAACACAGCCACAACTGGTAATTTTTGTTGTGTATTACAAATACTACAAATAGTCGTAAAATTCTATGGATGAATTGGGTTTAGTGCCTGAGCGGTGCCTGCAACACACAACAAACAAGATCTTATGTTCCTTACGTTCTATCATTATTAGAAATCCTTAACACACTTTATGTTTAGCCTTAATGAACATACTTTATATTGCTGTAACATCCATCCTTTCCTGGATTCCCCACATTACAGAAATAGCTAAGTCTGCCTCTAAGAAACTAGGTGTACTGTTTAGATGTCAAAGCTTCTTTCTTCTGAACAGGTGCTTCGTTTATATAAGGTAACAGTTGCTTCGTTTATACAAAGTAACAATTGTTTCGTTTATACAAGGTGTTGATTCGCCCCTGTATGGAGTACTGGTCTCACATCTGGGTAGGTTCTAGCTCTGCATCCTTACTTGACAGAGTTGCGTCGAAAGCTGTCCGACTTATAAACTGTCCAAGGCTAATTTCATCTCCTGACCCGCTTGCCCTACACCGCAATGTTGGTTCATTTTCCCCACTTCTATTGGTATCACTTTAGTTTTTGCTCCTGAGAGCTGGCTGTTTGTGTGCCCCCACCACTAGCTAGACCACGCAATACTCGGCAAGTTGCTGCGTCACATGATTACTCTGTGGCCATCGGCTCAGGGTGGGCCGTTTTATAATAACTGCTTCACTCCTTGCCCCTCGAATTTTTGGAACTCTACTTTTCACGTCTCGCCCAACAGCTATGATCTGGCACATTTTAAGAGAAAGGTTTTTCACTTCCTCCAAAATTCGTAAGTACTTTCCCTTGTTGTCTCTTCTTTTTTCCCTTTCATTAACCTCTATATTGCTCTGTGTTGACTTTTGTCCGTGACTGGAGCTTCCGTCGAATGAAAAAATTAATATTAACATAAATTTGCACGTATAGCGCAGGGGACAATCATCTTTTTCGTAGAGGACAATCAATTGTAGCGAAAGACCACGTTGAAAAGAGTTCAGCAAGTTGTGTTAAGCAAGGTGTATCGCTGTGAGTGATGTGTGACCCACGGAGCCGGATGTACCCGGCCAGAATGATACATTTAGATCCGGGACCGGAGTTTGCATGGTTAGTTTGATGATTATCTGGCCATCATAACGTAAATGTTTCATGTAAGAAAAATGCGTCATTTTGACGGAGCTAAAGCTTAGCGAATGGAATGTTCCGAACCGATTTGTTGATGATGCACTTCACTTGCCGGAGCGGAGTCTCAAATATTTTTTTCTCCTAACATTGTGGCACTAATTTGCATTCAAGTACGTAGCATGTATTAAGCTCGACGTTACGCCATTTGGTAAACATGTTTACCAAATGGCGTCCTAGCTTCGTCTCTTCGATGTATATCAACTGACTGTTATATTTCTCTCTTGTGTCTCCCCTGATGATGTGATTATTACACGAAAGTGCACTTGGGAACTTTTCGTGTTTCATTTTCACCGTGGACTCATAGGAATATATATATATATATATATATATATATATATATATATATATATATATATATATATATATATATATAAAGGCAGACAGTATGAATTATGTACGTGTATAATGTATATGTCTGTGTGTGTATGTATGTGTGTACATGAGGTGTATATGTATGTATATTTGCGTGTGTGGACGTGTATGTATATGCATGTGTATGTGGGTGGGTTGGGCCATTTCTTTCGTCCGTTTCCTTGCGCTACCTCACTAACGCGGGAGACAGCGACAAAGCAAAAAAATAAAAAAAAAATATACATGTTTATCATAATTTGTCGCTGTCTCCCGCGTTAGCGAGGTAGCGCAAGGAAACAGACGAGAGAATGGCCCAACCCGCCCACATACACACATGTATATACATACACGTCCACACACGCACATATACATACCTATACATTTCAACGTATACATATATATATATATATATATATATATATATATATATATATATATATATATATATATATATACGCAGACATATACATATATACACTTGTACATAATTCATACTTTCTGCCTTTATTCATTCTCGTCGCCACCCCGCCACACACGAAATAACAACCCCCTCCCCCGCACGCGCGTGAGGTAGCGCTAGGAAAA
Organism: Panulirus ornatus; assembly: GCF_036320965.1. Lineage (NCBI taxonomy): Eukaryota > Metazoa > Arthropoda > Malacostraca > Decapoda > Palinuridae > Panulirus > Panulirus ornatus. The sequence goes on along the minus strand of NC_092243.1, from coordinate 39,453,825 downwards.
GCCAACAAGGCCACATTCGTTCACACTCATTCTCTAGCTCTCATGTGTATTACACCGAAACCACAGCTCCCTTTCCACATCCAGGCCCGACAGACCTTTCCATGGTTTACCCCAGACGCTTCACATGCCCTGGTTCAATCCATTGACAGCACGTCGACCCCGGTATACCACATCTTTCCAATTCACTCCATTCCTTGCACGCCTTTCACCCTCCTGTATGTTCAGGCCCCGATCGCTGTATGTTGGTGGGTTGGGCCATTCTTTCGTCTGTTTCCTTGCGCTACCTCGCTAACTCGGGAGACACCGATAAAGTATGATAAACATATATATATATATATATATATATATATATATATATATATATATATATATATATATATATACACACACACACACACACACACACACACACACACCTATGAGACCACGGGGAAAATGAAACACGATAAGTTCCCTAGTGCACTTTCGTGTAATAATCACATTATCAGGGGAGACACAAGAGAGAAATAAAAGTCAGTTGATATACATCGAAGAGACGAAGCTAGGACGCCATTTGGTAAACATGTGATTGTCCAAAACATACAACGAGCGTTTATAACCTTATCATTTTACAAATCTTATCAACAATAAAGTTATCTAATTATCACTAATATTAAGATTATACTTCTTTGTGTCTTTAATGATAGAAGATTCAATGATATTTCTCTTGGTAATAGAGTTAGAGTTAATAACTGAGATGGCATTACTCCAGTCAATACAATGATCATAGTTTTTAACGTGATTAAACAAGGCATGTGATTCTTGTCACGTTCTTATACCATATTCATGTTGCTTAAGTCTAATAGAAAGATCCTTACCATTCTGAGGAACATGAAATATATCACAATTTTCACAAGGCACTTTATAGATGCATCCAAGAGAATTTTCTGGTGAATTCCTGATTAAGATATTCTATATAGTATTATTGTTGCTAAAGGCAACATTTACATTAAAGGATTTAAGCAACATGGGAAGTAAAGTGAAATTATTACTAAAAGGGAGAACTAAAAGATTCTTGGTGTCAATGGGAGGTTTGGGCTCAACTCTATAAGATGATTTCTTTGCTAACTTAAGGGATTTATCAATGAAAGATCTAGGGTACTTGAAAATAGATCCAATAGAATATATCTTCTCAAACTCATCATCAATAAACTCTGGACTGCAAACACTAAATGCCCTAAGGAACATGGATATAAGTTAAAGTACCCTAGATCTTTCATCGATAAATCCCTTAAATTGGCAAAGAAATCATTTTATAGAGCTGAGCCCAAACCTCCCATTGACACCAAGAATCTATTAGTTCTCCTTTTTAATAATAATTTCACTTTATTTTCCATGTTGCGTAAATGCTGTAATGTAAATGTAGCCTTCAGCAGCAATGTTACTATAAAGAATATCTTAATCAGAAATTCACCAGAAAATTCTCTTGGATGCATCTATAAAGTGCCTTGTGGAAATTGATATATTTCATGTTGGTCAGACTGGTAAGGATCTTTCTGTTAGACTTAAGCAACATGAATATAGTAGAAGAACGGGACAAGAATCAAATGCCTTGTTTAATCATGTTAAAAACTATGATCATTATATTGACTGGAGTAATGCCATCTCAGTCATTAACTCTAACTCTATTACCAAGAGAAATATCATTGAATCTTCTATTAATAAGTACACAAAGAATTATAATCTTAATATTAGTGATGGTTTATACAAATTAGATAACTTTATTGTTGATCAAATTTTTAAATGATAAGTTTATAAACGCTCGTTGTATGTTTTGGACAATCATATGTTTACCAAATGGCGTCATAGCTTCGTCTCTTCGATGTATATCAACTGACTTTTATTTCTCTCTTGTGTCTCCCCTGATGATGTGATTATTACACGAGAGTGCACTTGGGAACTTATCGTGTTTCATTTTCCCCATGGACTCATAGGAATATCTTGCTCACGCGCAAAGTTGTGATCCTTTCCATGGTAAACCATGGAAAGTTGTGTGGGGCCTGGATGTGGAAAGGGAGCTGTGGTTTCGGGCATTATTGCATGACAGCTAGAGACTGAGTGTGAACGAATGGGGCCTTTGTTGTCTTTTCCTAGCGCTACCTCGCACACATTAGGGGGGGGGGGGGGGGATGGTATTCCATGTGTGGCGAGGTGGCGATGGGAATGAATAAAGGCAGACAGTGTGAGTTGTGTGCATGGCTATATAGGTATGTGTCTGTGTGTGTATATATATGTGTACATTGAGATGTATAGGTATGTATATTTGCGTGTGTGGACGTGTATGTATATACATGTGTATGGGGGTGGGTTGGGCCATTTCTTTCGTCTGTTTCCTTGCGCTACCTCGCAAACGCGGGAGACAGCGACAAAGCAAAATAAAATAAATATTTTTTTTTTTTTTGCTTTGTCGCTGTCTCCCGCGTTTGCGAGGTAGCGCAAGGAAACAGACGAAAGAAATGGCCCAACCCACCCCCATACACATGTATATACATGCACGTCCACACACGCAAATATACATACCCACACAGCTTTCCATGGTTTACCCCAGACTCTTCACATGCCCTGATTCAATCCACTGACAGCACGTCAACCCCGGTATACCACATCGATCCAATTCACTCTATTCCTTGCCCTCCTTTCACCCTCCTGCATGTTCAGGCCCCGATCACACAAAATCTTTTTCACTCCATCTTTCCACCTCCAATTTGGTCTCCCACTTCTCCTCGTTCCCTCCACCTCCGACACATATATCCTCTTGGTCAATCTTTCCTCACTCATTCTCTCCATGTGCCCAAACCATTTCAAAACACCCTCTTCTGCTCTCTCAACCACGCTCTTTTTATTTCCACGCATCTCTCTTACCCTTACGTTACTTACTCGATCAAACCACCTCACACCACACATTGTCCTCAAACATCTCATTTCCAGCACATCCACCCTCTTGCGCACAACTCTATCCATAGCCCACGCCTCGCAACCATACAAAATTGTTGGAACCACTATTCCTTCAAACATACCCATTTTTGCTTTCCGAGATAATGTTCTCGACTTCCACACATTCTTCAAGGCTCCCAGGATTTTCGCCCCCTCCCCCACCCTATGATCCACTTCCGCTTCCATGGTTCCATCCGCTGCCAGATCCACTCCCAGATATCTAAAACACTTTACTTCCTCCAGTTTTTCTCCATTCAAACTTACCTCCCAATTGACTTGACCCTCAACCCTACTCAACCCACACTTTACCAAACTCAGTAAATATCGAGGATGTAAGGCATGTGTACGTGTAGGAAGAGAGGAAAGTGATTGGTTCTCAGTGAATGTAGGTTTGCGGCAGGGGTGTGTGATGTCTCCATGGTTGTTTAATTTGTTTATGGATGGGGTTGTTGGGGAGGTGGATGCGAGAGTTTTGGAAAGAGGGGCAAGTATGAAGTCTGTTGGGGATGAGAGAGCTTGGGAAGTGAGTCAGTTGTTGTTCGCTGATGATACAGCGCTGGTGGCTGATTCTTGTGAGAAACTGCAGAAGCTGGTGACTGAGTTTGGTAAAGTGTGTGAAAGAAGAAAGTTAAGAGTAAATGTGAATAAGAGCAAGGTTATTAGGTACAGTAGGGTTGAGGGTGAAGTCAATTGGGAGGTGAGTTTGAATGGAGAAAAACTGGAGGAAGTTAAGTGTTTTAGATATCTGGGAGTGGATCTGGCAGCGGATGGAACCATGGAAGCGGAAGTGGATCATAGGGTGGGGGAGGGGGCGAAAATTCTGGGAGCCTTGAAGAATGTGTGGAAGTCGAGAACATTATCTCGGAAAGCAAAAATGAGTATGTTTGAAGGAATAGTGGTTCCAACAATGTTGTATGGTTGCGAGGCATGGGCTATGGATAGAGTTGTGCGCAGGAGGATGGATGTGCTGGAAATGAGATGTTTGAGGACAATGTGTGGTGTGAGGTGGTTTGATCGAGTAAGTAACGTAAGGGTAAGAGAGATGTGTGGAAATAAAAAGAGCGTGGTTGAGAGAGCAGAAGAGGGTGTTTTGAAATGGTTTGGGCACATGGAGAGAATGAGTGAGGAAAGATTGACCAAGAGGATATATGTGTCGGAGGTGGAGGGAACGAGGAGAAGAGGGAGACCAAATTGGAGGTGGAAAGATGGAGTGAAAAAGATTTTGTGTGATCGGGGCCTGAACATGCAGGAGGGTGAAAGGAGGGCAAGGAATAGAGTGAATTGGAGCGATGTGGTATACCGGGGTTGACGTGCTGTCAGTGGATTGAATCAAGGCATGTGAAGCGTCTGGGGTAAACCATGGAAAGCTGTGTAGGTATGTATATTTGCGTGTGTGGACGTATGTAAATACATGTGTATGGGGGTGGGTTGGGCCATTTCTTTCGTCTGTTTCCTTGCGCTACCTCGCAAACGCGGGAGACAGCGACAAAGCAAAAAAAAAAAAAAAAAAATATATATATATATATATATATATATATATATATATATATATATATATATATATATATGTATACGGGACACACGTCAGTATATGTTTGATTATGCATATTTTGATTTATGTAGTGATAGAATACATATGACGGTAACACTGGTTGTAAGCGAATGCGGCTGTTTACCGTCTGTTCTTGGCGCTACCTCGCTAACGCGAGAAACGACGAACAAGCAAAGGGGCAAGTTTATTCTGTATCTTTTGATAATGATAGTTTGTATTGGTCTCTCCAGTTGTAGTGACCTGTTTTCTCTCTCACCAATAACCCGAGTTCCCTTAATTACCTAAACTTTCTGGTTCTTTAAGACACGGTCAAAAACAAGGTTTTTAAAGTGGGGTCGCAGTAACGGGTCACTACAGTAGAACCCTTGGGAACCACTGCGACGAGGGTTGTAGTTCGTTATGGAGTGCTCTTGTAGGAAATTGATTGATTCTTATATATCATGCAAAGAAGATTTGAATATGCGATATTAAGGACGAGTCAATAAGGAATCTACTTGAAGGAACAAAGTCCTAGTTTTACCGCCATAAACTTCCCATAGCCATTAAGACACTTCGGTAGTTGGTCGGGCTGAATGCATACTAATTTGTAATTGTAATCATTCAATTTAATAGAGGAAAAAATAGTTTTTCTTATCCCAATTCTTTTTTATAACTTTCGATGATACATATTTTGTAATTTACTTTGGGCTGCCCTCACGGGTCACATTTTCTTACTCTCATTCTATTTGTAGGGATAACTTCGATAGTTGATTTTTGCCAATGTGTAGTTACGATTTATTTGGCAAAGTACATATTTATTGTACAAATACAAATATTTCACCGAGGATATTCCTCATCAAGTGTATAGATACACATTCCCAATGTGTTCCTCATGATATATTCAAGATTATTGATGACACGAGTACAAATATTCCATTGAACTTGATACAGAATCAAAATTATTTTTTAATGACTAAACACTAATATAAAAGAACTGAGGGCAGTCACTAGCATCAGTGTAGAACTGAACATTAGTCGCAAACACATTAAGATCATTAACACATCATTCCATAAAGACGATTTTACTTAGTTCCGAAGAAAAAAATAAAATCTTGGTTTGACACTGACTGACTGGTGGAGGAAGATGATGCCATTAAAACAATGTCAGTCTCCGTGAAGGTCACGCCAAAGCCTCTCCCTCCAGGTACAACATACTTTAGATAACTACTAACTCTCCCTCCTCACCTGTGATGAAGATTGCATCTCATATATTGTGGGTCATTACCATTTCTGATGCTACATTTATTCACGTTTCATGTGTTCTGTGTTCTCCTGGGAGTTACCAACCATACTAGTAATGACCAAGACTGGTATGGTCTCTGGGAGGGACGTCTACCATCCATCTTCATATATGGCATAGCCACCATCCTGGCATGTTGAATCAAAAACAATACAAAAAAGTGTTCTTGTTTTCACATCGAAATTGCTGGTGTTTTTCTCGGGAAATTGAGTTTGTTAGAACAGCAATTTAGTAGCGACCCTGTCATCCGATAGTGATGGGTTTAATGTGACACCTAAATAGGTTACGTGGAACTTTCATTCATTTTAATTTCTATTACACGATGCCTTATGGAGTCAATAACAGTTTGTTATTATTATATACCGTATGTATTGATAACAGTATACTTGTCATTATTATATACCGTATGTATTGATAACAGTATACTTGTCATTATTATATACCGTATGTATTGATAACAGTTTACTTGTCATTATTATATACCGTATGTATTGATAACAGTTTACTTGTCATTATTATATACCGTATGTATTGATAACAGTTTACTTGTTATCAGTGATATGTCTCGTCATAAACACTTCCCTGGTGACAGAACTTAGCAAGGGCGTGACCCCTGCCAGGATGTGGGAGGTGGACACATGTGGTGCGTCTTCATCATTGCTGGGTCATATGAGTGATTCTTCTGTCCTGCATGAGGTGATTACCTCTCCCATCATGCCCCCTACACAAGGTGATCACCCCTCCCATCATGCCCACTACACGAGGTGATCACCCCTCCCATCATGCCCCCTACACGAGGTGATCACCCCTCCCATCATGCCCCCTACACAAGGTGATCACCTCTCCCATCATGCCCCCTACACAAGGTGATCACTCCTCCCATCATGCCCCCTACACGAGATGATCACCCCTCCCATCATGCCCCCTACACAAGGTGATCACCTCTCCCATCATGCCCCCTACATGAGGTGATCACCCCTCCCATCATGCCCACTACACGAGGTGATCACCCCTCCCATCATGCCCACTACACGAGGTGATCACCCCTCCCATCATGCCCCCTACGCGAGGTGATCACCCCTCCCATCATGCCCCCTACACAAGGTGATCACCCCTCCCATCATGCCCCCTACACGAGGTGATCACCCCTCCCATCATGCCCCCTACGCGAGGTGATCACCCCTCCCATCATGCCCCCTACACAAGGTGATCACCCCTCCCATCATGCCCCTTACACGAGGTGATCACCCCTCCCATCATGCCCCTACGCAAGGTGATCACCCCTCCATCATGAGCCCCCCTCATGCCCTACACGGTGATCACCCTCCTCTGCCCCTACACAGGTGATCACCTCTCCCATTATGCCCCTACATGAGGTGATCACCCCTCCCATCATGCCCCTACACGAGGTGATCTCCCCTCCCATCATGCCCCTACACGAGGTGATCACCCCTCCCATCATGCCCCCTACACAAGGTGATCACCCCTCCCATCATGCCCCCTACACAGGTGAGATCACCCCTCCCATCCTACCAGGTGCCCCCTACTCACGAGGTGATCACCCTCCCTCATGCCCCCTACACAAGGTGATCACCCCTCCCATCATGCCCCCTACACAAGGTGATCACCTCCCTCCCTACATAGCCCCCATACTACTGAGGTATCACCCTCCCATCATGCCCACTACACGAGGTGATCAGCCCACCTCCCCTCATGCCCCTACATAGGTGATTCACTCCCCTCTCCCTCATTGCCCCCTACAGTGACAATGTCAAGTGATCACCCCTCCCATCATGCCCCCTACACGAGGTGATCACCCCTCCCATCATGCCCCCTACACAAGGTGATCACCCCTCCCATCATGCCCCTGCACGAGGTGATCACCCCTCCCATCATGCCCCCTACACAAGGTGATCACCCCTCCCATCATGCCCCCTACACGAGGTGATCATCCCCTCCCATCATGCCCCCTACACGAGGTGATCACCCCTCCCATCATGCCCCCTACATAAGGTGATCACCCCTCCCGTCATGTAACGTATGCACAGTGATTCATGATATTCTACTGTCGTTGGTGTCATCTTAGTAATTCATGTTAGGATTATTTTAATCTTCTGTATTGTGTTTCAATATTTTGTGGACTATGGCTGATTTAGTTTAAAATTTTTTTGTCAACTTCTTTTATACATTTTGTAATGGTCAATAAACACTTTATCTATCTATATATCCATCTTTCCATCTATATCTATCTATTTATCTATCTATCAATCTATCAAGTGTGGCCAGGTCTGGTAGGACCCCATGGTTGATCAGGTGAGTGGAGGTGTCTCACGTCAGGCCAGCATGTGTGGAGGGAGGTTATGAGAGTGACCTGTCCTCGTGTACCGATGATAAAGCAGGATAAAGAAATACAACATAAACAATTATCATTTATTTCCTCTAATTAGTTATACAGTGGCACCAGGACCAGTGTGCCTGGCTGGCATCTCACACATGACCACCTTCCTGCTGGTGCACCACCACAGTCACCACTCCAGGGACGCAGGTCACCATACCAGGGGCGCAGGTCACCACACCAGGGACGCAGGTCACCATACCAAGGGCGCGGGTCACCACACCAGAGACGCGGGTCACCACACCAGGGACGCGGGTCACCACACCAGAGACGCCGGTCACCATACCAGAGACGCGGGTCACCACACCAGGGACGCCGGTCACCACACCAGGGACGCGGGTCACCACACCAGGGGCGCAGATCACCACACCAGAGACGCGGGTCACCACACCAGGGACGCGGGTCACCACACCAGGGGCGCGGGTCACCACACCAGAGACGCAGGTCACCACACCAGAGACGCGGGTCACCACACCAGGGACGCGGGTCACCACACCAGGGGCGCGGGTCACCACACCAGGGGCGCGGGTCACCACACCAGGGACGCGGGTCACCACACCAGGGACGCGGGTCACCACACCAGGGGCGCGGGTCACCACACCAGGGGCGCGGGTCACCACACCAGGGACGCGGGTCACCACACCAGGGGCGCGGGTCACCACACCAGGGGCGCGGGTCACCACACCAGGGGCGCGGTCACCACACCAGGGACGCAGGTCACCACACCAGGGACGTGGGTTACCACACCAGAGACGCAGGTCACCACACCAGAGGCGCGGGTCACCTCACCAGGGGCGCGGGTCACCACACCAGAGACGCGGGTCACCACACCAGGGACGCGGGTCACCACACCAGAGACGCGGGTCACCACACCAGGGGCGCGGGTCACCACACCAGGGACGCGGGTCACCACACCAGAGACGCGGGTCACCACACCAGGGGCGCCGGTCACCACACCAGAGACGCGGGTCAGCACACCAGGGGCGCGGGTCACCACACCAGAGACGCGGGTCACCACACCAGGGACGCGGGTCACCACACCACTGACGCGGGTCACCACACCAGGGGCGCCGGTCACCACACCAGAGACGCGGGTCACCACACCAGAGACGCGGGTCACCACACCACGGGCGCCGGTCACCACACCAGAGACGCGGGTCACCACACCAGAGAAGCGGGTCACCACACCAGGGGCGCGGGTCACCACACCAGAGACGCGGGTCACCACACCAGGGGCGCGGGTCACCACACCAGGGACGCGGGTCACCACACCAGGGGCGCTGGTCACCACGCCAGAGACGCGGGTCACCACACCAGGGGCGCCGGTCACCACACCAGAGACGCGGGTCACCACACCAGAGACGCGGGTCACCACACCACTGACGCGGGTCACCACACCAGAGACGCAGGTCACCACACCAGGGACGCGGGTCACCACACCAGGGACGCGGGTCACCACACCAGAGACGCGGGTCACCACACCAGGGGCGCGGGTCACCACACCAGGGACGCGGGTCACCACGCCAGAGACGCGGGTCACCACACCAGGGGCGCGGGTCACCGCACCAGGGACGCGGGTCACCACACCAGGGACGCGGGTCACCACACCAGGGACGCGGGTCACCACACCAGGGGCGCGGGTCACCACACCAGGGACGCGGGTCACCACACCAGAGACGCTGGTCACCACACCAGGGGCGCGGGTCACCACACCAGGGACGCGGGTCACCAACACTTAAACATGGATTAGATGGTCCAGTAGGTGTGAGGTCATAAGCATCGCTGCCAGCACGTACACATGAAATGGGTGATCCAGAAGGTGTGAGGTCACCAACAGCGCTCCAACACGTACACTTGGAGTGGATGGCCCATCAGATGTGAGGTCACCAGCAGTGCTGCCAGCACTTACTCATGAAGTGGATGGTCCAGCAGGTGTGAGGTCACTTTCAGCATTGCCAACATGTACACTTGGAGGGGATGATTAGCAGGTGTGAGGTCACCAGCAGCGCTGCCAATACTTATACGTGTAGTGGATGGTCCAAGTAGGGTGAGGTAGGTCACCAGCAGCGCTGCCAACACGTATACGTGTGATGGATGATCCAAGCAGGTGTGAGGACACCAACAGGGCTGCCAACACCTACACGTGGAGTGGATGGTCTAGCAGGTGTGAGATTACCAGCAGGGCTGCCAACATGTACACGTGGAGTGGATGGTCCAGCAGGTTTGAGGTCACCAGCAGTGCCACCAACACCTACACGTGGAGTGGATTGTCTAACAGGTGTGAGGTCACTAACATCGCTGCCACCACCTACAGGTGGAGTGGATGGTCCAGTAGTTGTGAGGTCACCAGCAGCGCTGCCAACACCTACACGTGGAGTGGATGGTCCAGCAGATGTGAGGTCACCAGCAGGGCTGCCAACACCTACACGTGGAGTAGATGGCCCAGCAGGTATGAGATCACCAGTAGTGCTGCCAACACCTACACGTGGATTGGATGGTCTAGCAGGTGTGAGGTCATAACAGCGCTGCCAACACCTACACGTGGAGTGGATGGTCCAGCAGGTGTGAAGTCACCAGCAGCGCTGCCAGCACGTACACATGCAGTGGATGGTCCAGCAGGTGTGAGGTCACCAGCAGGGCTGCCAACACGTACACGTGGAGTGGATGGTCCAGCAGATGTGAGGTCACCAGCAGCGCTGCCAACACCTACACGTGGAGTAGATGGCCCAGCAGGTATGAGATCACCAGTAGTGCTGCCAGCACCTACACGTGGATTGGATGGTCTAGCAGGTGTGAGGTCATAACAGCGCTGCCAACACCTACACGTGGAGTGGATGGTCCAGCAGATGTGAGGTCACCAGCAGGGCTGCCAACACCTGCACGTGGAGTGGATGGTCCAGCAGGTGTGAGGTCACCAGCAGGGCTGCCAACACCTACACGTGGAGTGGATGGTCCAGCAGGTGTGAGGTCACCAGCAGCGCTGCCAACACCTACACGAGGAGTGGATGGTCCAGCAGGTGTGAGGTCACCAGCAGCGCTGCCAACACCTACACGTGGAGTGGATGGTCTAGCAGGTGTGAGATTACCAGCAGGGCTGCCAACACCTGCACGTGGAGTGGATGGTCCAGCAGGTGTGAGGTCACCAGCAGGGCTGCCAACACCTACACGTGGAGTGGATAGTCCAGCAGGTGTGAGGTCACCAGCAGCGCTACCAACACTTACACGTGGAGTGGATGGTCCATCAAGTGTGAGGTCGCCAACAGCTACACGTGGAGTGGATGGTCCATCAAGTGTGAGATCACCAACACCTACACGTGGAGTGGATGGTCCATCAAGTGTGAGGTCACCAACACCTACACGTGGAGTGGATGGTCCATCAAGTGTGAGGTCACCAACACCTACACGTGGAGTGGATGGTCCATCAAGTGTGAGGTCACCAACACCTATCCGTGGAGAGGATGGTCCAGCAGGTGTGAGGTCACCAGCAGCTACATGAGGGTGAGGAGTCGAAGGCAGATGCTGAGGTAACCCAGGGCCACACTGGAGCGGTGAGCCAGGCAGCGGCCGCCCATGGCACGTTCCTCCCGCCTCACCCTGCAGGATGGTCTGGTGGTTAGGCCTCACCAACTACATGGTCACAACACCATCTGTATGGTCACAACCCTAACTGCATGGTCACAACCCCAACTGCATGGTCACAACCCCAACTGCATTGTCACAACCACTACATGGTCACAGCACCAACTGCATGGTCACAACCCCAGCTGTATTATCAGAACACCAATTACATGGTCATAACCCCAATAACATGGTCACAATCTTAACTGTATCGTCACAACCCTAACTGTATGGTTACAACTCCAACTACAAGGTCATAACCCCAACTACATGGTCACACACCCAACTAAATGGTCACAAACCTAACTACATGGTCACAACTCAAGCTACATGGTCACAACCCCAACTACATGGTCACAACACCAGCTACAAGGTCATACCCCCAACTTCATAGTTACAACCCCGACTACATGGTCACAGCCCCAACTACATGGTCACAACACCAGCTACATGGTCACAACCCCAACTACATGGTCACAACCCCAGCTACATGGTCACAGCCCCAACTACATGGTCTATGACCATGGTCACAACACCAACTACAAGGTCATAACCCCAAATTCATGTTTACAGCCCCAACTACATGGTCACAACACCAGCTACAAGTTCATAACCCCAACTACATGGTCACAACACCCACCAGCTACAAGGTCATAACCCCAAATTCATGTTTACAGCCCCAACTACACGGTCACAACCTCACCTACATGGTCACAACCCCAACTACATGGTTACAACACCAACTACATGGCCACAACCTCAACTACATGGTCACAACCCCAACTATATTGTCACAAACCCAACTACATGGTCACAACCCCAACTACATGGTCACAACACCAGCTACAAGGTCATAACCCCAACTTCATGTTTACAGCCCCAACTACATGGTCACAACCCCAACTACATGGTCACAACACCAGCTACAAGGTCATAACCCCAACTTCATGGTTACAACCCCAACTACATGGTCACAACCTCACCTACATAGTCACAACCCCAAATATATGGTCACAACCTCAACTTCATGGTCACAACCTCAACTACATGGTCACAACACCAGCTACATGGTCACAGCCCCAACTACATGGTCACAACCCCAGCTACATGGTCACAACCCCAGCTACATGGTCACAACACCAGCTACATGGTCACAGCCCCAACTACATGGTCACAACCCCAGCTACATGGTCACAACCCCAGCTACATAGTCACAACCCCAACTACATGGTCACAACCTCAACTACATGTTCACAACCCCAACTACATGGTCACAACACCAGCTACAAGGTCATAACCCCAACTTCATGTTTACAGCCCCAACTACATGGTCACAACACCAGCTACAAGGTCATAACCCCAACTTCATGGTTACAACCCCAACTACATGGTCACAACCTCACCTACATGGTCAGAACCCCAACTACATGGTCACAACCTCAACTACTTGGTCACAACCTCAACTACTTGGTCACAACCTCAACTACTTGGTCACAACACCAGCTACATGGTCACAGCCCCAGCTACATGGTCACAACCCCAGCTACATGGTCACAACCTCAACTACATGGTCACAACCTCAACTACATGGTCACAACACCAGCTACATGGTCACAGCCCCAACTACATGGTCACAACCCCAGCTACATGGTCACAACCCCAACTACATGGTCACAACCCCAACTACATGGTCACAAACTCAACTACATGGTCACAAACTCAACTACATGGTCACAACCCCAGCTACATGGTCACAACCCCAACTACATGGTCACAACACCAGCTACAAGGTCATAACCCCAACTTCATGGTTACAACCCCAACTACATGGTCACAACCTCAACTACATGGTCACAACCCCAGCTACATGGTCACAACCCAACTACATGGTCACAACCTCAACTACATGGTCACAACCCCAACTACACGGTCACAACACCAGCTACAAGGTCATAACCCCAACTTCATGGTTACAACCCCAACTACATGGTCACAACACCAGCTACAAGGTCATAACCCCAACTTCATGGTTACAACCCCAACTACATGGTCACAACACGAGCTACAAGGCCATAACCCCAACTTCATGGTTACAACCCCAACTACATGGTCACCACCCCAACTACATAGTCACAACCTCAACTACATGGTCACAACCTGAACTACATGGTCACAACACCAGCTACATGGTCACAGCCCCAACCACATGGTCACAACCCCAGCTACATCGTCACAACCCCAAGCTACATGGTCACAACCCCAACTACATGGTCACAACACTAGCTACAAGGTCATAACCCCAACTTCATGTTTACAACCCTAACTACATGGTCACAACCTCACCTACATGGTCACAACCCCAGCTACATGGTCACAGCCCCAACTACATGGTCACAACCCCAGCTACATGGTCACAACCCCAACTACATGGTCACAACCCCAACTACATGGTCACAACACCAGCTACAAGGTCATAACCCCAACTTCATGGTTACAACCCCAACTACATGGTCACAACCTCACCTACATGGTCACAACCCCAGCTACATGGTCACAGCCCCAACTACATGGTCACAACACCAGCTACATGGTCACAACACCAGCTACATGGCCACAACCCCAACTACATGGTCACAACCTCAACTACATGGTCACAACACCAGCTACAAGGTCTCAACCCCAACTACATGGTCACAACCCCAACTACATGGCCACAACCTCAACTACATGGTCACAACCTCAACTACATGGTCACAACACCAGCTACAAGGTCATAACCCCAACATCATGGTTACAACCCCAACTACATGGACACAGCCTCAACTACATGGTCACAACCTCAACTACATGGTCACAACACCAGCTACAAATTCTCAACCCCAGCTTCATGGTTACAACCCCAACTACATGGTCACAACCTCAACTACATGGTCACAACCTCTACTACATGGTCACAACACCAGCTACAAGGTCTCAACCCCAACTACATGGTCACAACCCCAACTACATGGTCACAACCTCAAATACATGGTCACAACCTCAACTACATGGTCACAACACCAGCTACAAGGTCATAACCCCAACTTCATGGTTACAACCCCAACGACATGGTCACAACCTCAACTACATGGTCACAACCCCAACTACATGGTCACATCCCCAACTACATGGTCACAACCCCAACTACATGGTCACAACCTCAGCTACATGGTCACAACCCTAACTTCATGGTTACAACCTCAACTACATGGTCACAACCCCAACTACATGGTCACAACCCCAGCTACATGGTCACAACCTCAACTACATGGTCACAAACTCAACTACATTGTCACAACACCAGCTACAAGGTCATAACCCCAACATCATGGTCACAACCTCAACTACATGGTCACAACCCCAACTACATGGTCACAACCCCAGCTACATGGTCACAACCTCAACTACATGGTCACAACCTCAACTACATGGTCACAACACCAGCTACAAGGTCATAACACCAGCTATATGGTCGCAACCCCGAAGTGTATATCTTTTATGTCAGCTGTGACGGCACAGGTAACTGAAGCCCTAATCAGGGCCATCCCATTAACACTATATATATATATATATATATATATATATATATATATATATATATATATATATATATATATATATATACACTCTGTATTTCTACAGGCTGGTGGCACTCACCTAGTGTGTCTCCTGGCTGGTGGCACTCACCTGGTATGACTACTGGATAGTGGCACTCGTCTGTTATGTCTATTGGTTGATGGCACTCACCTGGTATATCTGCAGCTGGCTGGTGGTGGCACTCACCTGGTATATCTGCTGCTGGCTGGTGGTGGCACTCACCTGGTATATCTGCTGCTGGCTGGTGGTGGCACTCACCTGGTATATCTGCTGCTGGCTGGTGGTGGCACTCACCTGGTATATCTGCTGCTGGCTGGTGGTGGCACTCACCTGGTATATCTGCAGCTGGCTGGTGGTGGCACTCACCTGGTATATCTGCTGCTGGCTGGTGGTGGCACTCACCTGGTATATCTGCAGCTGGCTGGTGGTGGCACTCACCTGGTATATCTGCTGCTGGCTGGTGGTGGCACTCACCTGGTATATCTGCTGCTGGCTGGTGGTGGCACTCAGTTGGTCTATATGTGAGGCTGGTGACGCTTCTCCTTGCATGACTATTGACTGGTGAGGTTCACCAAGCCTTGTTACTACGTAGTGGCACTTACCTTCTATAGTTGCTGTGTTGTGACATTCGCTTGGTATTGATGCTGGCTGATGGCGCTCACCTCCTGTGGTTGCATTCCCCTGCTGGGGTGTGGCACCTTGTGTCATGTTTGGTGGCTCTCGTGTATTACTATCTCTAGCTGACACGTTATGCCATCCATTATCAGCTGCTGTCAGCTCTCACGCCCGAGGAGGGTGATAGGTCGCCTGCCACATACCTGTGTGGCCGCTGGATGGTGGTGCTCAGCTTGTGTGGCCGCTGGATGGTGGTGCTCAGCTTGTGTGGCCGCTGGATGGCGACAATCGTTAATGTAGTACTGGCTAGTGTGGTTACTTCGATGTGGTGTAGTATACCTGGGATGGCTGTCAAGCGGATGAGGGTGGTGTAGTATACCTGGGGTGGCTGTCAAGCGGATGAGGGTGGTGTAGTATACCTGGGGTGGCTGTCAAGCGGATGAGGGTGGTGTAGTATACCTGGGATGGCTGTCAAGCGGATGAGGGTGGTGTAGTATACCTGGGGTGGCTGTCAAGCGGATGAGGGTGGTGTAGTATACCTGGGGTGGCTGTCAAGCGGATGAGGGTGGTGTAGTATACCTGGGGTGGCTGTCAAGCGGATGAGGGTGGTGTAGTATACCTGGGGTGGCTGTCAAGCGGATGAGGGTGGTGTAGTATACCTGGGGTGGCTGTCAAGCGGATGAGGGTGGTGTAGTATACCTGGGGTGGCTGTCAAGCGGATGAGGGTGGTGTAGTATACCTGGGGTGGCTGTCAAGCGGTAGAGGGTGGTGTAGTATACCTGGGGTGGCTGTCAAGCGGATGAGGGTGGTGTAGTATACCTGGGGTGGCTGTCAAGCGGATGAGGGTGGTGGCCGGCGTATACGTGGGCGTCGCCGAAGCATCCTAAGTGTCGCTGCCAGGAGAGGACCCTGGCCACCCACTCCCTCCTGAAGAAGTCGTGGTAGCCAAGGTGACCACAGAACGCGCCTGTTAGGAGGACATCTTAGTTTGATGCGTACGTCACTGGAGGATATTTGACATGAATCTATCTTGAGTGAGTCATAAGGCAAGGTGGTTCTTGACCTGGGGAATGAGGCTTGTGTGACGTGTGCTGCTGACCTTGTTCCATGAAGAGGTCGCGACGGTTTTCGGGGAAGTCAGCTTGGGCGATGGCAACAGCTTCGACTAGCATGGCGGCGCACAGCTTTCTCAAGTGGCCTTCAAGACTCTTCCCAACGCCTGTGGCAGCCAACACCTGCTCCAGCTGGGGGCCGCATCCTGCCTGCAGTAGGAGAGGGATTGATAAACCTTTCTAAATTGTTTCCAGGTGATTAAAATCATTAGTAATAACACAAACACAACTATCTCTATACGCAATGTAGAATCATGATGAATATTTAAAGAAAACAAAACAAACACAGATTTTAAATTCGTAAAAAGATTCTATGTCTCAAGAAATGACGACCCTTTTAAGACATCCTCATGAAATAATAGATAGAGAAAGACGAGGAAATTTCCCTGACGAACCAGTTAGGGACCTTAGACGGTGGGCGCCAAGCCGGGGGACAGCCACCCAGGGAAGCATCGATACGAGCATAATTTTGATCAGTCACAGAAGTATGATGTCTGTCTGTTACCCCTGGCGGGAGGAGGACTCAGAGGTGCACCTTAAGTATTACTTTACACTCAAGAATGGCAGTAAACGTTAGCGTTGTGTGATATTACTATCATCCCGCTAGAGACGCTGTAACTTATAACCCACGTCTGAGTACACAAACCAACTCGTCAGTCCTCTTCACACGGCTGTTCTGGGGGGAAGGTATGTAACAGCATTACCCTGGTGACGACGACACCGCCCAGGAAGTAACAAGATCCTGCTGGGAGTGACGACCCTTCCCAGGAAGTGACATCGCCTTCCAGAAAAAGGCGACACGATCTAGGAAGTGAGAGTCTCCACACAACACTCTAGCTGGACGGCAGGAGTTAGGAGGCGTAGCGAGAGGGACTAGGAAGATTGGAGGGAAGAAGTAGGACGTGAGGCAGGATTATCTCTGTAGTGCAACACACGAACCGGGAGGAGACCCGTGAGCCAAGCTCAACATGAGGACAGGTCGACCTGGATGCTGGACACGACAGATTCGACCAGGATGCTCGACAGGAAAACAGGTCCGACCTGGATGCTTGACAGGTGGACGGATCTGACCTGGATGCTCGACGGTATGACAGGTCTGACCTGGGTGGTTGATATGACAGGTCTTACCCGTTAGCCTGGCTTGATAGTACGACAGGTCTGACCCGTTAGCCTGGCTCAACAGAAGGATAGGTCAGGCCCAATAGCAAAGCTTGATAGGAAGAAAAAGTCTGACCTGGATGCCAACGATGAAGATGAAACCCTGGTGTGTGAGGGAGTAGCCAGAGTAGCCTGGAGCCGTCATGCGCTGCCAGCACACACGGCTCACGGAGCACCGCCCTCCTCCACGACCAGCACTTTCCCTCCTCCCGTCTGCTGCTCCTTCAAGTCCACCGCCCAGCACCTCCTCCAGGCACTCGTCGGACTGGCCCTCTTCCATCTGCTCCTCTCCTGTGGTGAACGTACACTTGTCACCACATGGACTCCATCAAAAATGTTATCCTTAATGTTATCATGAATGTAGGTAATAACCAAAATCATTACATATGATGAACATTTTTCTCATGCCATATGTACCATACGCCTTCCTTAACACAGTGAACCACAAACTCCTGAGCAGCCAACTCTGGCACACGTCAAAGATGATCCACCCCTGTTGCACCGGTCCATCCCTCACACATGGAGCGCTACCTTCCCAGTCCAGTAACAACCCTTCTCCCACAGAACACACAAACATACTCTTGAAACATGACTCAGAAATCAGCCACCAACTAACCTCGTCCCTACACAGGAGAGTCATGATAAACCTACACAAAGTCCATTTACAGACAACTGCCCGTCCATTCTTCTCTCCCACTGGCGCAATCGATACAATTAGAACCTTACAAAACTCTCCTGCTAAAACCCTCACAACATTTCAAACTTTAACATAAAACACTTTAGCCAAGTTGCGGTCCTAGCGCTTACGTCTGCTCCACAACAAAATTCCTGACATCCGGAAACTTGCCAGCATAGTATCAGTCCTAAAACCTTCCAAACCATCATGATACCAGTCCTCTTACCGCCCAATATCACTTCTGTCTTCTGTATCCAAACTCTCTGAAAAACTTTATCTAAGACATTATAACAAACAAAACATCCTGCTCTTACCTACACAACTTGGACACAGACCCAGTCACTCCACGACCACACTATACACTGATCTCATAGAACATATCCAAGATGACTTCAACCAACCATAGCCCCTCCCCCTCCCGCACACTACGTATTTTAACCAGTGGACATCAACAAACCACTTAACACAGTCACACGTCACACAATATATGCCTGACACCACCGTCCACAACAGTGACAAAAGGTGGTTAGCAAACTTTACAGCCGGCCGCTAAGCTAGGATAACTCACAGTGGAGAAACAGTTCCTTCACCAACCCTCATGAATCTTTTCCTTCATGAATCCTTTTACGTCATGGGCGCCTCAGTGTGAAGGTCCTCTCAGATGCAGACCCTGCAGTCACATCATAGCACCCTTACACCACACATGCAACATGCAGCGCAGAACAGCGTGTTCACCCAGAACCGAATATCTGCATCTCCACAGGTCGTCCGTCATCAGTTTAATAACAGACAGACACGAATTCAGATTGTAACCTGCAGCCACATCAAATGGCCAGTCTCTCCTATTCATCACAACCACAACAGTCTGGGCATCGCTTACGACACAAACGTGACACTCGCTACCTAAGCCACAAACATAAACACAACCAAAGCAACAAACGACCTAAATGCCCACATAACACTAACTGGCGCTAGGTGTGGACTAAGAAGGGGAATCCCTTGGTATTTTCCACAGACAATCATCCGTTCCACCCCAGACTACGCCTCGCCTGATCGGACATCCACACTGTCAAAAAAGAAAGAAAAAAAACGACAGAAAGACTTGAGGTTCCCGGATTAGTGAGTGGCTGCCTCGCACAAACACTCACCACCTATACGAATATCCTCCATACCATATACAACCATACCTCACTATACTCGACATTCATTACTCAATATACTCGACATTCATACCTCACTATACTCGACATTCATTACTCAATATACTCGACATTCATACCTCACTATACTCGACATTCATTACTCAATATACTCGACATTCATACCTCAATATACTCGACATTCATACCTCACTATACTCGACATTGTTCTTTACAACAACAATAGACCCATCCCATCCAAACCTCTCCATAACTCACCACTATATTTATCACAATAGACATAAATAGCTTACCTTGCTTAACGCCTCAGCAACCTAGACTTACTGACCCAGACAATTATAATACGAACAAAAATCTTAAGATCACCAAGTTTGCTGAAAGTAAGCAGTTGATATCTATCTATCTAGGTGTTCAAAGAGTTTCTGATAAAGTTCCGCGTCAAAGTTTACCAGAAAAAATTCATTCGCATGGCACTGATGGAATTGTATTTCAGACGATAGGAGATTGGTAGCCTGGCAGTAAGCAAAGAGAAGTGATTAATGGTCAACATTCCGGATGGTTAGACGTTACATGTGGAGTGCCATAAGGATCAGTCTTGGCACCGGTTCTGTTCCTCACATGTATTAGTGATGTTGACGATGGGATGTATTGCAAGATGTCAACATTCACTGATGATACGAGGCTGAGAAATGAACCTGGAAATGACGTTCCACAGCTTCAGCCAGACTGGGTTCTTATGTGGCAGATGAACTCACACATCGATAAGTGGAAAGTTGTACATATCGGGAGCAGAAACGAAAATGCAAACAACAATATGAATTCTGTTGAACTGCAAAAGATAAATTGAGAATAAGACTTGGGCATGAAAATCTCTGGTGACCTAAAACCTAGTAAGCAGTGCACAGAAGTTGTGAAAAGAGCGAACATAATTCTTGGATTCAATAAGTAGGGCCTTCGATTTTATGTCCAGGGAAGTTATCCCTACTGCAACTCATTTGATCGTCCCATCTTGAATATTGTGTTCACTTTTGGTCAGCCTTGCTAAGATAAAGGAGAGAGAATGGAGCCACCAAGATCATTCCTGCTTTGAGGATCAGATAGTACGATGACATATTACTTAATAAAAGAGAAGGTAGTAAAGTGAGGATGCTGACAGGTGTTCAGTATTATAAAAGGTTTTGATCATTTCGATCAAGTTACTGAAGACTTGTTTCGTCTGATATCGCTTGCAGTAATGGGAATAACCTCGCGGGCAAACGTTTTACCTTGAACGAGGCGAAGTACTTATACTTTAGCATGATTGTTAACATATGGAATGATGTGCCAGTTAGAGTGGCTGGGAGCAGTACTGTACGTAGAGACGTATAGGAACACACGATAGATATTCCGCTACTAAGTCCACGACTTACATTATTCGCGCCTCTTTCGTCACACTCATTATCTGCAGGTTATTATCTTTGAATTTTCCTGATACTTTCTAACCTGGAATGTAACCGGAGAAGCGTCATGTGAGTTAGCAAGAATGGAGGAGGCTGTCTCGGGTTGTTCTTCCATGTGTTGCGGGGGGAGGGGGTTGTCATGTGTGGCGGGGTGGCGATGGGAATGAATAAGGGCAGACAGTATGAATTATGTACAAGTGTATATATGTATATGTCTGTGAATGTATATGTATGTATACGTTGAAATGTATAGGTATGTATATGTGCGTGTGTGGGCCATTTTTTCGTCTATTTCCTTGCGCTAACACGCAAACGCGGGAGACAGCGACTAAGTATAATGATAACAATAATAATTTATATATATATATATATATATATATATATATATATATATATATATATATATATATATATATATATATATATATATATCGTTTCGTGATAGTTCATGAGCGATCAGGACCAGAGGTCATGAGACAGTGTGATGTGTGCGTGCGTGCGTGTGTGTGCGGTAAGTGTAGGGTCGGGCAATAGAGCAGTAAGTGGTGGGTGTCGTTATGACAGTTGTATCGTGGTCATGAAGTGTCTGGGGTTATGATGAATGGTGTTTGTAGTGATGAGTGATGGTCAGAGAGTAAGCGGGAGAGCGTGATGAATGTATGTGTGGGGCGCGTGGACTCTGATGGGCGTATTTCTGATGGGTTGATGTTGATAGATCTGGAGAAAGCATATGACGTGGTTGGCAAGGTATGGGTTGTGTAAGGGTTGCGAATACATGGTGTGGGGGAAAAGCTGTTAGAAGTAGTGAGGAGTTTGGATTAAGGTGTGTGTGTGTGTGTGTGTGTGTGGGTAGAGAAGAGGGTAAATGGTTCCAGGTGAGCATAGGGTAATACTTGAAGGTTGAATAAGAGGGTATACATGAAGGTTGAATAACAGGGCATACATGAAGATTGAGTAAGAGGGTATACATGAAGGTTGAGTAAGAGGGTATACATGAAGGCTGAGTAAGAGGGTATACATGAAGGTTGAGTAAGAGGGTATACATGAAGGCTGAGTAAGAGAGCGTACATGATGGTTGAGTAAGAGGGTATACATGAAGGTTGAGTAAGAGGGTATACATGAAGGCTGAGTAAGAGGGTATAAATGAAGGTTGAGTAAGAGGGTATACATGAAGGTTGAGTAAGAGGGTATACATGAAGGCTGAGTAAGAGGGTATAAATGAAGGCTGAGTAAGAGAGTACACATGAGTAAGAGTATACATGAAGGTTGAGTAAGACGGTATACATGAAGGTTGAGTAAGAGGGTATAAATGTATATGTCTGTGTATGTATATATATGTATACGTTGAAATGTATAGGTATGTATATGTGAGTGTGTGGACGTGCATGTTTATACAGGTGTATGTGGGTGGGTTGGGCCATTCTTTCGTGTGTTTCCTTGCGCTACCTCGCTAACGCGGGAGACTGTGAGAAAGTATAATATATATATATATATATATATATATATATATATATATATATATATATATATATATATATATATATATACGAACGCGGTTATATTGAGTGCGCTCGCTCTTTCATATAACACATCCATGCAATAGCAAGAATTCGAACCGCTACCATTTGTGTGGGAGTTGAGTACGCTTGGTAATAGCTGATGGAACCTACTGTGGGGTGGTTCTCCCATCTCCCACACAAATGATAGTAGTTCGAATCCTTGCTGTTATGTGTGATTATATAGAACTCTCTCTCTCTCTCTCTCTCTCTCTCTCTCTCTCTCTCTCTCTCTCTCTACATAGTGTCCTCACCTTAGCGAAGGTAGCTTACCGGAGAGTACAGGTCGAGGGTCATGTGGCGGGGAGAGCCTGGTGGTGTTGAGGGAGCGAGGCGTCAGAGGCGCTTCCCAGAACCCGGCCGCCAGGATCGCTCCCAACCCTGCCAACGGTTATAATGTTAGGTGGTTCCCACACACACACACACACACACACACACACACACACTCCTGCAAGGTAAGTTGGTTAAACTATTCACCACTTAAGCTCTTGTGGTAGACGGTAGAACACCCTCAGCCGTGGCGGTAGACGGTAGAACACCCTCAGCCGTGGCGGTAGACGGTAGAACACCCTCAGCCGTGGCGGTAGACGGTAGCTTAACTTACCTCCAACTTACGTTGCTTCTGTAGTCATGATACTCATTGTCAGTACTGTGTGGCCACAGACCGCAACCACTGGTGTGACATGGTATGATATGGTGATGGATACTGGTATGATATGATGATGGATACTGGTATGGTACGGTGATGAATACTGGTATGATATGATGATGGATACTGGTATGATATGGTGATGGATACTGGTATGATATGATGATGGATACCGGTATGTTATGGTGATGGATACTGGTATGATATGATGAAGGACACTGGTATATTGTGATGGATACTGGTATGATATGGTGATGGATACTGGTATGATATGGTGATGGATACTGGTATGATATGATGAAGGATACTGGTATATTGTGATGGATACTGGTATGATATGGTGATGGATACTGGTATGATATGGTGATGGATACTGGTATGATATGATGGATACTGGTATATTGTGATGGATACTGGTATGATATGGTGATGGATACTGGTATGATATGGTGATGGATACTGGTATGATACGGTGATGGATACTGGTATGATATGATGATGGATACTGGTATGATATGATGATGAATATTGGTATGATTTGGTGATGGATACTGGTATGATATGAAGATGGATATTGGTATGATATGGTGATGGATACTGGTGTGATATGATGATGGAATCTGGTATATGGTGATGGATACAAGTATGATATGGTGATGGATACTGGTATGATAGGATGGATACTGGTATGATATGGTGATGGATAGTGGTGTGATATGGTGATGGATACTGGTATGATATGGTGATGGATACTGGTATGATATGGTGATGGATACTGATATGATATATTGATGGATACTGGTATGATATGATGATGCATACTGGTATGATATGGTGATGGATACTGGTATGATATGGTGATGGATATTAGTATGATATGGTGATGGATACTGGTATGATATGGTGATGGATACTGGTATGATATGGTGATGAATACTGGTATGATATGATGATGTATACTGATATGATATGATAATGGATACTGGTATATGGTGATGGATACTGGTATGATATGGTAATGGATACTGGTATATGGTGATGGATACTGGTATGATATGGTGATGGATATTGGTATGATACGATGATGGATATTGGTATGATATGGTGATGGATACTGGTATGATATGATGATGGATACTGATATGATATGATGATGGATACTGGTATGATATGGTGATGGCTACTGGTACATAGTGATGGATACTGGTATGATATGGTGATGGATATTCGTATGATATTGTGATGGATACCGGTATATGGTGATGGATACTAGTATGATATGGTGATGGATATTGGTATGATATGGTGATGGATACTGGTATGATATGGTGATGGATACTTTTATGATATGATGATGGATATTGGTGTGATATGGTAATGGATACTGGTATGATATGATGATGGATATTGGTGTGATATGGTGATGGATACTGGTATGATATGATAATGGATATTGGTATGATATGATAATGGATATTGGCATGATATGGTGATGGATACTGGTATGATATGGTGATGGATACTGGTATGATATGATGATGGATATTGGTATGATATGGTGATGGATACTGGTATGATATGATGAAGGATACTGGTATATTGTGATGGATACTGGTATGATATGGTGATGGATACTGGTATGATATGGTGATGGATACTGGTGTAATATGGTGATGGATACCGGTATGATATGGTACTGGTCTGATATGGTGATGGATACTGGTGTGATATGGTGATGGATACTGGTATGATGTGGTGATGGATACTGGTATGATATGATGATGGATACTGGTATGATATGGTGATGGATACTGGTATGATATGGTGATGGATACTGGTATGATATGATGATGGATACTAGTATGATATGGTGATGGATACTGGTATGATACGGTGATGGATACTGGTATGATATAGTGATGAATACTAGCGTGATATGTTGATGGATATTGGTATGATATGGTGATGGATACTGGTATGATATGATGATGCATATTGGGTTTATATGGTGATGTATACTGGTATGATATGGTGATGGATACTAGTATATGGTGATGGATACTGGTATGATATGGTGATGGATACTGGTATGATATGATGATGTATATTGGGTTTATATGGTGATGCATACTGGTATGATATGGTGATGGATACTGGTATATGGTGATGGATACTGGTATGATATGGTGATGGATACTGGTATGATATGGTGATGGACACTCGTATGATATGGTACTATTTGATGGAAACTGGTATATGATGATGGATACTGGTATGATATGATGATGGATACTGGTATGATATGGTGATGTATACTGGTATGATATGGTGATGTATACTGGTATGATATGGTGATGGATACTGATATGATATGGTGATATATACTGATATGATATGGTGTTGGATACTGGTATATGATGTTGGATACTGGTGTGAAATAATGATGGAGACTGGCGTGGTATGATAATGTATATTGGCTTGGTATGATGATGTATACTGGCGTTATATGATAATTGGATGGAGCATAATTGTTGGAAAGTGTCAACACCATAACTTCCATGATCAAAGGCGATTGCTTGCTAGGGTCATAACTATGGCAAAATGGTAGCCAACCTTAAATGTGTGTGGTATTGTGTGTGTTAATTGCTAGTGAGGAACTGCAGAAGGTTTCATTAAGTTAGGATCAGAATTTATCAAAATTTTGACGAAGGTTAAGTTGCACGTTACACTGACACTGTGGCCATGACGGTGCTGGAGCAAGTGGTCGGTGTCTACCGTGTTGTGCAGGCCACACAATTAGCATATAGGATAACAGTGAGTGGCACACAGGATAACAGTGATTACCACAAAGGATAACAGTGATTAGAACACAGGATAACAGTGATTAGCACACAGGATAACAGTGATTAGCACACAGGATAACAGTGATTAGCACACAGGATAACAGTGATTAGAACATAGGATAACAATGATTAGCACAAAGGATAACAGTGATTAGCACACAGGATAACAGTGACTGGCATACACAATAACAGTGATTACCACAAAGGATAACAGTGATTAGCACACAGGATAACAGTGACTGGCACACAGGATAACAGTGATTAGCACACAGGATAACAGTGATTAGCACACAGGATAACAGTGATTAGCACAGGATAACAGTGATTAGCACACAGGATAAGTGATTAGCACTCAGGTTAACAGTGATTAGCACATAGGATAACAGTGATTAGCACAGAGGGTAACAGTGATTAGCACAGGGTGACAGTGAATAGCACAGGGTAACAGTGATTAGCACACAGGGCAACAGTGATTAGCACACAGGGTAACAGTGAATAGCACACAGGGTAACAGTGATTAGCACACAGGGTAACTGTGATTAGCACACAGGATAACAGTGATTAGCACACAGGATAACAGTGAATAGCACACAAGATAAGAGTGATTAGCATACAGGGTGACAGTGATTAGCACACAGGATGGCAATGATTAGCACACAGGGTAGCAGTTATTAGCACAAGATAATGACGAAGGTTATGCACGTTACACTGATTGGCCATACAGTGTAGCAAGTGGTCTGTCACCGGTTGTACACACATTTAGCAATCAAGATAACAGTGAGTGACACAGGATAACAATGATTAGCATTAAGGATAACAGTGACTGGCACACAGGATAACAGTGATTAGCACACAGGATAACAGTGATTAGCACACAGGATAACAGTGATTAGAACACAGGATAACAATGATTAGCACAAAGGATAAGTGATTAGCACACAGGATAACAGTGACTGGCACACAGGATAACAGTGATTACCACAAAGGATAACAGTGATTAGCACACAGGATAACAGTGACTGGCACACAGGATAACAGTGATTAGCACACAGGATAACAGTGATTAGCACACAGGATAACAGTGATTAGCACAGGATAGTGATTAGCTCACAGGATAAGTGATTAGCACACAGGTTAACAGTGATTAGCACATAGGATAACAGTGATTAGCACAGAGGGTAACAGTGATTAGCACAGGGTGACAGTGAATAGCACACAGGGTAACAGTGATTAGCACGCAGGGCAACAGTGATTAGCACACAAGATAACAGTGAATAGCACACAGGATAACAGTGATTAGCACACAAGATAACAGTGAATAGCACACAGGATAACAGTGATTAGCACACAGGGTAACAGTGATTAGCACACAGGATAACAGTGATTAGCACACAAGATAAGAGTGATTAGCACACATGATAATAATGATTAGCACACAGGATAACATTGATTAGCACACAGGATAACGGTGATTAGCACACAGGATAACAGTGATTAGTACACAGGGTAAGTGATTAGCACACAAAATAAGTGATTAGCACACAGGATAACAGTGATTAACACACATGATAACAGTGATTAGCACATAGGGTAACAGTGATTAGCACACAAGATAACGGTGATTAGCACGCAGGATTACAGCGATTTGCACACAGGGTAACTAGTGATTAGGACACAGGATAACAGTGATTAGCACACAGGATAACAGTGATTAGCACACAGGATAACAATGATTAGCACAAAGGATAACAGTGATTAGCACACAGGATGACAGTGACTGGCACACAGAATAAGTGATTACCACAAACGATAACAGTGATTAGCACACAGGATAACAGTGACTGGCACACAGGATAACAGTGATTAGCACACAGGATAAGTGATTAGCACACAGGATAACAGTGATTAGCACACAGGATAACAGTGATTAGCACACAGGATAACAGTGATTAGCACACAGGGTAACTGATTAGCACACAGGGTAACTGATTAGCACACAGGGTAACTTATTAGCACACAGGGTAACAGTGATTAGCACACAGGGTAACAGTGATTAGCACACAGGATAACAGTGATTAGCACACAGGATAACAGTGATTAGCAAACAGGATAACAGTGATTAGCATACAGGGTACCAGTGACTAGCACACAGGGTAACTGATTAGCACACAGGGTAACTTATTAGCTCACAGGATAACAGTGATTACCACAAAGGATAACAGTGATTAGCACACAGGGTAACTTATTAGCTCACAGGATAACAGTGATTACCACAGTGATTAGCACACAGGGTAACAGTGATTAGCACACAGGATAACAGTGATTAGCACAAAGGATAACAGTGATTACCACAAGGGATAACAGTGATTAGCACACAGGGTAAGTGATTAGCACACAGGATAACTGTGATTAGCACATTGGGTAACAGTGATTAGCACACAGGGTAACAGTGATTAGCACACAGGGTAACAGTGATTAGCACACAGGGTAACAGTGATTAGCACACAGGATAACAGTGATTAGCACAAAGGATAACAGTGATTACCACAAGGGATAACAGTGATTAGCACACAGGGTAAGTGATTAGCACACAGGGTAACAGTGATTAGCACACAGGATAACAGTGATTAGCACACAGGATAACAGTGATTAGCACACAGGATAACAGTGATCAGCATACAGGGTACCAGTGACTAGCACACAGGGTAACTGATTATCACACAGGGTAACAGTGATTAGCATACAGGGTAACAGTGGTTAGCATACAGGGTAAGAGTGATTAGCACACAGGGTAACAGTGATTAGCACACAAGATAACAGTGATTTGCATATAGGGTAACAGTGATTAGCACACAGGGTAAGAACAGTGAGAGTTGTCTGCTTGATATACGAGGAGAAGACTGACTGTGTGGATAGTCCGGGTCTGCCTCCATGATGACCAGTCGCGCCACGTTGCTCACGTCCTGCGCCTCCTGCAGGAGAGACTGCACGCCCGCCACCACGACACCCTCCTCCAGGGCCCTCACCACCATCCGGAAGTGTGCTGTGAGGCGGGGCCTGGCCTTAGTGGTACATGGGAGATGAGGTGTGAGGTATGGGTCGTGAGGCACACATGCAGCCTGAGGTATTGCCTGTTAACTCGTTGCTTGTTTGTACCCCATGCTGTACCCCAACATTATCGATAGGTGAGGGGAGGATGAACAGGTGGGTGGACTGTGGACTGATTGCCCCGCCCTGGATTAAAGCTTGTGGTTGTGCCGTGCTGACTCGTGGTCAGTAACGCTATCCATTACACCTCGTAGGCCCGTGTCTGTGTGTGTGTGTGTGTGTGTTACGAGGAGAGTGCTACACTCGTCTCACCGTCTCTTAACCTCGTAAATGTACCACGTCTTGACCCTTATGCACACACACACACACACACACACACACACACACACACACACACACACACACACACACATATATATATATATATATATATATATATTGGAATGGATCACAATTTTGCGCGTGATCTAGATATTCCTATGAGTCCACGGGGAAAATGGAACACGATAAGTTCCCAAGTGCACTTTCGTGTAATAATCACATCATCAGGGGAGACACAAGAGAGAAATATATATCAGTTGATATACATCGAAGAGACGAAGCTAGGATATATGGCATATATGTATGGACTTATCAAAACACATAAACAGAATTTTCCAGCAAGACCTATAGTGAATTCAGTAGGCTCCATCACATATAAATTGTCAAAATGGTTAGTTTCTTTATTAAGCCCTTTAGTGGGTAAGGTATCAAATTTTAATATCATGAACAATGTAGATTTAGTCAACAAGCTAAACAATATCAATGTTAATTTTGATTTCAAACTAGTTAGCTTTGATGTTTCCCCACTTTTCACTAAAGTTCCAGTTGATGACCTTTTAGAATATTCATTTGATTTATTGGATGATATTCATTTACCTGTTTCAAAGTCTGTTTTCATTGAACTGATAAAATCATGTATAAAAGACTGTGTATTTCAATTCAGTGGAGATTATTTTGCTTAAAAATTTGGTATGGCAATGGGTAACCTTCTTTCACTTGTACTAAGTAATCTTTATATGGAATTTTTTTAAACAAAATTACTAAAGGATATCTTACCTTCTAATGCAATTTGGTTTAGGTATGTAGATGATGTTCTTTGTGTTTGGCCAACAAATGAAAATTTACAAATATTTCTCCTCTTAAGAATTTAGTACCTTCCATCAAATTTACTGTAGAAAATGAAAATAATGGTATGTTACCGTTTTTAGATTGCATGATCCATTGGCAAGGAAACAAGTTTAGGTTTAGCATATACAGAAAACCTACCAATATATGATCGTATATCCATTATTACTCATCTCAACACGACAGAGTTAAATTATCATCATATCAATCTATGTTCCTTAGGGCATTACGTATTTGCAGTCTAGAGTTTATTGATGATGAGTTTGAGAAGATATATTCTATTGGATCTAAGTTAAAGTACCCTAAATCTTTCATTGATAAATCCCTTAAGTTAGCAAAGAAAAATCATTTTACAGAGTTGAGCCCAAACCTCCCATTGACACCAAAAATCTTTTAGTTCTCCCTTTTAATAATAATTTCGTTTTACTTCCCATGTTGCTTAAATGCTGTAATGTAAATGTTGCCTTCAGCAACAATAATACTATAAAGAATATCTTACTCAGGAATTCATCAGAAAATTCTCTTGGATGCATCCATAAAGTGCCATGTGGAAATTGTGATAAATTTTATGTTGGGCAGACTGGTAAGGATCTTTCTGTTAGACTTAAGCAACATGAATATAGTATAAGAACGGGACAAGAATCAAATACCCTGTTTTATCACGTTAAAAACTCTGATCATTGTATTGACTGGAGTAATGCCATCTCATTTATTAACTCTAACTCTATTACCACGAGAAATATCACTGAATCTTCTATTATTACATACACAAAGAATTTATAATATTAATATTAGTGATGGTCTATACAAATTAGATAACTTTATTGTTGAGAAAATTTGTAAATTGATAAATTTATGAACGCTCGTTGTATGTCTTGGACAATCGCATGTTTACCAAATGGCGTTCTAGCTTCGTCTCTTCGATGTATATGAACTGACTTATATTTCTCTCTTGTGTCTCCCCTGATGATGTGATTATTACAAGAAAGTGCACTTGGGAACTTATCGTGTTTCATTTTCCCCGTGGACTCAGGAATTTCTTGATCACGCGCAAAATTGTGATCCTTTCCAATATATATATATATATATATATATATATATATATATATATATATATATATATATATATATATATATATGTAAAATTCATTTATTCATATTTATATATTATCCCTGGTGAGAGAGGTGAAAGAATACTTCCCACGTATTCCCTGCGTGTCGTAGAAGGCGGCTAAAACGGAAGGGAGCGGGGAGCTGGAAATCCTTCCCTCCAGTTTTTACTTTTTCCAAAAGAAGGAACAGAGAAGGTGGCCAAGTGAAGATATTCTCTCTAAGGCTCAGTCCTCTGTTCTTAACTCTACTTCGCTAACTCGGGAAATGGCGAATATATATATATATATATATATATATATATATATATATATATATATATATATATATATATATATATATATATATATTCCCTGGGGATATGGGAGAAAGAATACTTCCCACGTATTCCCTGCGTGTCGTAGAAGGCGACTAAAAGGGAAGGGAGCGGGGGGCTGGAAATCCTCCCCTCTCGTTTTTTTTTTTTTTTTTTTTTTAATTTTCCAAAAGAAGGAACAGAGAAGAGGTCCAGGTGAGGATATTCCCTCAAAGGCCCAGTCCTCTGTTCTTAACGCTACCTCGCTAGCGCGGGAAATAGCGAATAGTATGAAAAAAAAAAAAAAATATATATATATATATATATATATATATATATATATATATATATATATATATATATATATATATATTCACCCACATAAGGGTGAGAGAGATGTGTGGAAATAAAGAGTGTGGTTGAGAGAGCAGAAGAGGGTGTTTTGAAATGGTTTGGTCACATGGAGAGAATGAGTGAGGAAAGATTGACCAAGAGGATATATGTGTCAGAGGTGGAGGGAACGAGGAGAAGTGGCAGACCAGATTGGAGGTGGAAAGATGGAGTGAAAAAGATTTTGAGTGATCGGGGCCTGAACATGCAGGAGGGTGAAAGGCGTGCAAGGAATGGAGTGAATTGGAACGATGTGGTATACCGGGGTCGACGTGCTGTCAGTGGATTGAACCAGGGCATGTGAAGCGTCTGGGGTAAACCATGCAAAGTGTGTGGGGCCTGGATGTGGAAAGGGAGCTGTGGTTTCGGTGCATTATTACATGACAGCTAGAGACTGAGTGTGAACGAATGGGGCCTTTGTTGTCTTTTCCTAGCGCTACCTCGCACACATGAGGGGGGAGGGGGATGTTATTCCATGTGTGGCGGGGTGGCGATGGGAACAAATAAAGGCAGACAGTATGAATTATGTACATGTGTATATATGTATATGTCTGTGTGTGTGTATATATATGTGTACATTGAGATGTATAGGTATGTATATTGTGCGTGTGTGGACATGTATGTATATACGTGTGTATGTGGGCGGGTTGGGCCATTCTTTCGTCTGTTTCCTTGCGCTACCTCGCTAACGCGGGAGACAGCGACAAAGGAAAATAAATAGATAAATGAATTATATATATATATATATATATATATATATATATATATATATATATATATATATATATATATATATATATACAGCGTAAATGAGATGGCCTTGATTAGGTCGTTCTGTGGCGCGCGCCGTCTCAGCTAACGTAAGACAAGTTTCCTTGAGTGGCCCACATTGCCTTTGAACATCCGCTTGAAGAAAGTGATTATCTTGTACTTGAATTGGATTATACGGTAAAGAGGAAGTAATTGCTGGCGAGAGGTTGATGCACAGTAGGAGAAAGTATAAATAAATAACTAGGAAGTCTAAAATACCTCCTTTAGGGAGACACATTATTGGGGTTGCATTCCTTAACCTGTGTAGAGAGCATGAGGGAGAGAGGTGTGTCCCAGCGGTGAGATATAGTGGCAGAGGAACGAACTGAGGACGCAAAAGCAGCACAAAGACACCCAGTGGAAAAGACACAGGAAACACTGGAGTTAAGTTGCAGTGGAGAAGGTTGAGAGAACAGCAATGGCTACATCTCAATGGCTACATCTCAGTGGCTACATCTCAATGGCTACATCTCAATGGCTACATCAGAACAGGAAGAGAAGATCATCAATTGTGCTATACACGTAGTTGACCAGTCATAAGAAGACCCAGATCTGTTTCACAAATCTGTATGGGACAAATTTAGAGCAAAGGAAAGAAATTTTAGATTAAGGAATACGTAAGGTCAGGACCTACGTCAGGAGGTCATCACAAGGACCTGGAGGTACCACCATTCCTGCCAGCCAGGGGCGGCAAGACACCTTAGGAAACACTGAATGAAATCCAGTGGTACTGAGCACGTGATGTGGGTGACAGCTCACCACTTGTATTCTTGGTGTAGAGATCATTATCAAGGTACTGGCGGTGTGTGTGTGTGTGTGTGTGTGTGTGTGTGTGTGTGTGTGTGTACCTGAGTGATGGCACCGTCCCAGTAGAGTGAAGGAGAGCCACACTATGATAGATATTCAGGAGACGTGGTACCTCTGACACAAGGAACCCCAGTAAGCAACACCTGGACGACATTTGGATCAAACCAGAGAACACAGGAGGGAACACCTGACGGCCACCAGCGACTGAAGCCTGGGCTCGGAGGGAGCGGATCTGGTGTGACGAACCTCCTGGATGGCCATGAACGGGTGTGACGAACCTCCTGGATGGCCATGAACGGGTGTGACGAACCTCCTGGATGGCCATGGACGGGTGTGACGAACCTCCTGGATGGCCATGAACTGGTGTGACGAACCTCCTGGATGGCCATGAACGGGTGTGACGAACCTCCTGGATGGCCATGAACGGATTAGTCAAGTTCTGGATGAGGTGGACGATTCTCCATTCCTGCAGTGTCAGGATGGGGCCACAGTAACATCTATGGTACCTCAGGGTTCAGAACTGAGGCCATTACTGTTTGAAGACGATCAGGAAGGAGACTTATCTATGAGGCGGGTAACCATAAAACAATATATCAGGATAACTTACGAGACAGCAGTGTATCAGGATAACTCACAAGACAGCAGTGTATCAGGATAACTCACGAGACAGCAGTGTATCAGGATAACTCACAAGACAGCAGTGTATCAGGATAACTCACAAGACAGCAGTGTATCAGGATAACGCACAAGACAGCAGTGTATCAGGATAACTCACAAGACAGCAGTGTATCAGGATAACTCACAAGACAGCAGTGTATCAGGATAATTCACAAGACAGCAGTGTATCAGGATAACTCACGAGACAGCAGTGTATCAGGATAACTCACGAGACAGCAGTGTATCAGGATAACTCACGAGACAGCAGTGTATCAGGATTACGCACAAGACAGCAGTGTATCAGGATAACTCACAAGACAGCAGTGTATCAGGATAACTCACGAGACAGCAGTGTATCAGGATAACTCACGAGACAGCAGTGTATCAGGATAATTCACAAGACAGCAGTGTATCAGGATAACGCACAAGACAGCAGTGTATCAGGATAACTCACAAGACAGCAGTGTATCAGGATAATTCACAAGACAGCAGTGTATCAGGATAACTCACGAGACAGCAGTGTATCAGGATAATTCACAAGACAGCAGTGTATCAGGATAACTCACGAGACAGCAGTGTATCAGGATAACTCACGAGACAGCAGTGTATCAGGATAACGCACAAGACAGCAGTGTATCAGGATAACTCACAAGACAGCAGTGTATCAGGATAACTCACAAGACAGCAGTGTATCAGGATAACTCACAAGACAGCAGTGTATCAGGATAACGCACAAGACAGCAGTGTATCAGGATAACTCACAAGACAGCAGTGTATCAGGATAACGCACAAGACAGCAGTGTATCAGGATAACGCACAAGACAGCAGTGTATCAGGATAACTCACAAGACAGCAGTGTATCAGGATAACGCACAAGACAGCAGTGTATCAGGATAACTCACAAGACAGCAGTGTATCAGGATAACTCACGAGACAGCAGTGTATCAGGATAACGCACAAGACAGCAGTGTATCAGGATAACTCACAAGACAGCAGTGTATCAGGATAACTCACAAGACAGCAGTGTATCAGGATAACTCACAAGACAGCAGTGTATCAGGATAACGCACAAGACAGCAGTGTATCAGGATAACTCACAAGACAGCACTGTATCAGGATAATTCACAAGACAGCAGTGTATCAGGATAACTCACGAGACAGCAGTGTATCAGGATAATTCACAAGACAGCAGTGTATCAGGATAACTCACGAGACAGCAGTGTATCAGGATAACTCACGAGACAGCAGTGTATCAGGATAACGCACAAGACAGCAGTGTATCAGGATAACTCACAAGACAGCAGTGTATCAGGATAACTCACAAGACAGCAGTGTATCAGGATAACTCACAAGACAGCAGTGTATCAGGATAACGCACAAGACAGCAGTGTATCAGGATAACTCACAAGACAGCAGTGTATCAGGATAACGCACAAGACAGCAGTGTATCAGGATAACGCACAAGACAGCAGTGTATCAGGATAACTCACAAGACAGCAGTGTATCAGGATAACTCACAAGACAGCAGTGTATCAGGATAACTCACAAGACAGCAGTGTATCAGGATAACTCACAAGACAGCAGTGTATCAGGATAACTCACGAGACAGCAGTGTATCAGGATAACTCACAAGACAGCAGTGTATCAGGATAACTCACAAGACAGCAGTGTATCAGGATAATTCACAAGACAGCAGTGTATCAGGATAATTCACAAGACAGCAGTGTATCAGGATAATTCACAAGACAGCAGTGTATCAGGATAACTCACAAGACAGCAGTGTATCAGGATAATTCACAAGACAGTGGGCCACAGTATTGTCAGACGGTGTGTGTTGCCTCCGTCAGGTGTAATATGGAGTGTGGAGGACTGGCATAGCGATCCGCCCTGAGATTAAAGCCTGGTTCATCTGGCTAATCATTCGTCCGTCTGACGGTTTTTAACCAGAGACTCTGAGGAATATGTAATGAAGGTCTCCATACACCCCCTGGGCTGGTGCTGCTGCCTCCCTCACTATCATCACAGTAATGATGGCCACGTTATCCATGTGCATCACAGGTCCGGGACTCTCATCACTGCATCTCGGTCTGTCTGTCACGAAGCATCAGCAAACACACACAGGTGGCGCAGCGAAGGCTTGGCCTTTATGAAGAAGAACGTGTCTCATTTGTGCCTTGAAGATTTGTGATCTATCTTCATTACCTTTACTGGCAAGATGTATGGTACACAGCCAGTCAGATAAGTAATCATTTTTATCATTATTGCATTAAATGCTTCCAGTTTCATTTATCTTTATCATTCAAATATCAAACCAGGAGATACAGACGTCGCCTCAGACACCCGCTCACCCACAGAACATGACAGTTTTCAGCCTCAACTTTTCAAATATGTTTCTTAGCTTGTGTAAACTTACGTTGAAAACAAACACTGTTTAAGAGATGGAGTCCACGAGTGTAAAAC
Source organism: Panulirus ornatus (assembly GCF_036320965.1). Taxonomy (NCBI): domain Eukaryota; kingdom Metazoa; phylum Arthropoda; class Malacostraca; order Decapoda; family Palinuridae; genus Panulirus; species Panulirus ornatus. The sequence continues at coordinate 39,416,420 of NC_092243.1, read as the reverse complement.
TCCTTCCCACTACAGCAGCAATTATCAGTTACACAGGCAGAGCGAGGCAAAGTTACTCAGGCAGAATGAATTCAGACGAGGGAAGGCATCATGATGAAGCACTTGTGACTCGATCAATAAGAAAGTTGCTTGAAAATGGAGGTTTGACACATGTTGGTATGTTGGAAATAAGATCTACAGAGAAGTAAGAAATCAATTATCTGAAATAATGAGCTTCGGAATTAGTTGAAATTATGTAGACAAGATGAGAAGTTCTCACAATTGTAAGAGGGATCATGAGAAGACTCGCCAGTTGGGAGAGGAATATAAGGCATTGTAAAGACGTCGTCAGAGAGAATGGAGACCGTGTGAACTCACTCGGGGACATGCGGAAAGGACGCAGTCAGACAGGTAAGGAGAAACAAGTGTACAGACATGAGGTCAGACGGGTCATGTGTGGGCGTCATAGAGACTGTCAGACAGATGGAGATGCCCATGACACAGTACACAGACACTGTTGATAACCATGACACAGTACACAGACACTGTTGATAACCATGACACAGTACACAGACACTGTTGATAACCATGACACAGTACACAGACACTGTTGATAACCATGACACAGTACACAGACACTGGTGATAACACTAGGGTGTGAGGGACATCTGGGGGGAGTCAGCAGACTCACAGCTCGAGGACTGAACACAGCGAAGCAGACCTGGGGACACCACAACAGAGGTACACTGGGAGTGGGATGAAGCTGTGTGGAGGATGATACTTGCTGTTACAAGGTACAGCAACCAGGGCAGTGTGTGGTCCATCCAGTAAATGAATTGGGAAAAGTGCTGAGCAGTGTACAGGGTCTGTGAATGTGAGGGAAATGTGAGATTATATATGAAGCCTCAGACGTGGAGGGCTGGTCATCGCACTGTACGACTGCGTAGGTCTTGTGACGCTCCGGAATGAAGGGAAGAGAAATCAGTTCAGACATCCCTGAACATGTAACATACTTGACTGAATGATTGTGTGGAGGGCTGGCTACAGGGATACTCCTCATCAATATAGTTACAAGCTAAGTGTTTTTTTTGCACATATATGTACATTGTACATACACATGAACACATTACACTATGGGTTTGTCCAGGCGGGATTTCACATATCCCATATGTATGTAACATTGAAATAATTTTAATATCTTACGTATTTTCTATATATCACATGTATTTTTGTTACGCACTTGCATGTAATTTGCACAAACATAACTATATTTACATGAAAATGATTTACACATGAGGAAGTCTGCATGTGATGCACCGTACATACCTGCTATTGCAGAAATCGAATGTGGGTTAGCATGGCCTCGGAAATTACGATCGTATTCCAAATTGATTAAATCCTTCCTGGCTGGTTGTTTGGTAGTACAGGTTTGTGAGGCAGTGTGACCTAAGGTAGTTACACGAGGCGAACCAGGTCAGGAAGTGGAAACAAGATGGGAACCATGAGTTTATGATGAGCTAAATTCAGATTAGCCAGGATAATACACAGCTTCATCGTATAGTGAAGCCACCAAGACTGGTAAGCAATCTGAAAAGCCATTTTAACCCTAATGACATGACCAGTTAAATAGTGTTATACCACAGATTGGTTGTAAGTTCTCCTGGATGATGAGATCTGGAAGTCGCGATGACCCTCATCTGATGATGAGGACCTCCTGACGTGGACGTAGGTTGTCAGCTGGCCCTCCTCCTGACGTGGACGTAGGTTGTCAGCTGGCCCTCTTCCTGACGTGGGCGTAGGTTGTCAGCTGGCCCTCCTCCTGACGTGGACGTAGGTTGTCAGCTGGCCCTCCTCCTGACGTGGGCTTAGGTTGTCAGCTGGCCCTCCTCCTGACGTGGGCGTAGGTTGTCAGCTGGCCCTCATCCTGACGTGGACGTAGGTTGTCAGCTGGCCCTCCTCCTGACGTGGGCGTAGGTTGTCAGCTGGTCCTCATCCTGACGTGGGCGAAGGTTGTCAGCTGGCCCTCCTCCTGACGTGGACGTAGGTTGTCAGCTGGTCCTCCTCCTGACGTGGGCGAAGGTTGTCAGCTGGCCCTCCTCCTGACGTGGACGTAGGTTGTCAGCTGGTCCTCCTCCTGACGTGGGCGAAGGTTGTCAGCTGGCCCTCCTCCTGACGTGGACGTAGGTTGTCAGCTGGGCCTCCTCCTGAGCGGCCGAGTCCAGCCAGGAAGACAGACCACAACGTGACGCTGCTCCGTCCTGGCTTACTGGACTCTGCCGCTCAGGAGGAGGACCAACCCACGCCAGGATAGCTAGGACAACGATACCCCTCTCCAGTAACAGCTAGGACAACGATACCCCTCTCCAGTAACAGCTAGGACAACGATACCCCTCTAGTAACAGCTAGGACAACGATACCCCTCTCCAGTAACAGCTAGGACAACGATACCCCTCTCCAGTAACATCTAGGACAACGATACCCCTCTCCAGTAACAGCTAGGACAACGATACCCCTCTCCAGTAACATCTAGGACAACGATACCCCTCTCCAGTAACATCTAGGACAACGATACCCCTCTCCAGTAACATCTAGGACAACGATACCCCTCTCCAGTAACATCTAGGACAACGATACCCCTCCACAGTAACATCTAGGACAACGATACCTCTGTCCAGTAACAGCTAGGACAACGATACTCCTCTCCAGTAACATCTAGGACAACGATACCTCTGTCCAGTAACAGCTAGGACAACGATACTCCTCTCCAGTAACATCTAGGACAACGATACCCCTCTCCAGTAACAGCTAGGACAACGATACTCCTCTCTAGTAACATCTAGGACAACGATACCCCTCCCCAGTAACAGCTAGGACAACGATACCCCTCTCCAGTAACAGCTCGGACAACGATACTCCTCTCCAGTAACATCTAGGACAACGATACCCCTCCCCAGTAACAGCTAGGACAACGATACCCCTCTCCAGTAACAGCTAGGACAACGATACCTCTGTCCAGTAACAGCTAGGACAACGATACTCCTCTCCAGTAACATCTAGGACAACGATACCCCTCTCCAGTAACAGCTAGGACAACGATACCCCTCTCCAGTAACAGCTAGGACAACGATACCTCTGTCCAGTAACAGCTAGGACAACGATACCCCTCCCCAGTAACAGCTAGGACAACGATACCCCTCTCCAGTGACAGCTAGGACAACGATACCTCTGTCCAGTAACAGCTAGGACAACGATACCCCTCTCCAGTAACAGCTAGGACAACGATACCTCTGTCCAGTAACAGCTAGGACAACGATACCTCTGTCCAGTAACAGCTAGGACAACGATACCTCTGTCCAGTAACAGCTAGGACAACGATACTCCTCTCCAGTAACAGCTAGGACAACGATACCTCTGTCCAGTAACAGCTAGGACAACGATACCTCTGTCCAGTAACAGCTAGGACAACGATACCCCTCTCCAGTAACAGCTAGGACAACGATACCTCTGTCCAGTAACAGCTAGGACAACGATACCCCTCTCCAGTAACAGCTAGGACAACGATACCCCTCTCCAGTAACAGCTAGGACAACGATTCCCCTCTCCAGTAACAGCTAGGACAACGATACCCCTCTCCAGTAACAGCTAGGACAACGATACCCCTCTCCAGGAACAGCTAGGACAACGATACCCCTCTCCAGGAACAGCTAGGACAACGATACCCCTCTCCAGTAACAGCTAGGACAACGATACCTCTCTTCAGGAACAGCTAGGACAACGATACCTCTCTCCAGGAACAGCTAGGACAACGATACCTCTCTTCAGGAACAGCTAGGACAACGATACCTCTCTCCAGGAACAGCTAGGACAACGATACCTCTCTTCAGGAACAGCTAGGACAACGATACCCCTCTCCAGTAACAGCTAGGACAACGATACCTCTCTTCAGGAACAGCTAGGACAACGATACCTCTCTGCAGGAACAGCTAGGACAACGATACCTCTCTTCAGGAACAGCTAGGACAACGATACCCCTCTCCAGTAACAGCTAGGACAACGATACCCCTCTCCAGTAACAGCTAGGACAACGATACCTCTCTTCAGGAACAGCTAGGACAACGATACCCCTCTCCAGTAACAGCTAGGACAACGATACCTCTCTTCAGGAACAGCTAGGACAACGATACCTCTCTCCAGGAACAGCTAGGACAACGATACCTCTCTTCAGGAACAGCTAGGACAACGATACCCCTCTCCAGTAACAGCTAGGACAACGATACCTCTCCAGGAACAGCTAGGACAACGATACCTCTCTCCAGGAACAGCTAGGACAACGATACCTCTCTTCAGGAACAGCTAGGACAACGATACCTCTCTCCAGGAACAGCTAGGACAACGATACCCCTCTCCAGTAACAGCTAGGACAACGATACCTCTCTTCAGGAACAGCTAGGACAACGATACCCCTCTCCAGTTACAGCTAGGACAACGATACCTCTCTTCAGGAACAGCTAGGACAACGATACCCCTCTCCAGTAACAGCTAGGACAACGATACCCCTCTCCAGTAACAGCTAGGACAACGATACCCCTCTCCAGTAACAGCTAGGACAACGATACCCCTCTCCAGTAACAGCTAGGACAACGATACCTCTCTCCAGGAACAGCTAGGACAACGATACCCCTCTCCAGTAACAGCTAGGACAACGATACCTCTCTTCAGGAACAGCTAGGACAACGATACCCCTCTCCAGTTACAGCTAGGACAACGATACCTCTCTTCAGGAACAGCTAGGACAACGATACCCCTCTCCAGTAACAGCTAGGACAACGATACCCCTCTCCAGTAACAGCTAGGACAACGATACCCCTCTCCAGTAACAGCTAGGACAACGATACCCCTCTCCAGTAACAGCTAGGACAACGATACCCCTCTCCAGTAACAGCTAGGACAACGATACCCCTCTCCAGTAACAGCTGCGCTCTTCCTGCACCAGCAGTAGCAGTTGGCCCTTGAGCTACACTTCCCGGAAGATGTGTATAGCATTGTTGTGTTACCCATGTGTGTGTGTGTGTGTGTGTGTGTGTGTGTGTGTGTGTGTGTGTGTGTGTGTGTGTGTCTTGTGTGTGTGTGTGTGTGTGTGTGTGTGTGTGACCGTCTTCATTATGTGGAGACAAACACGTCAACAAGTGCCAGTGTGGGAGAGCCGTGCACACTGGTCGTGGTGGTCCAGGCTGGCATACCTGCTCACCCGTCAGTCAAGTGTGTGTATTTTTCTACATTTCTTCCTAGTTTGGTGAGGGTAAGAAGGTACGTGAAGTCAGGCGCATGAGATGTACGTGTCATTATTATGAGTAGGTCATCACAGTTGGTGGTAATACATTATGAGTAGGTCATCACAGTTGGTGGTAATGCATTATGAGTAGGTCATCACAGTTGGTGGTCCTACATTATGAGTAGGTTATCACAGTTGGTGGTAATACATTATGAGTAGGTCATCACAGTTGGTGGTAATACATTATGAGTAGGTCATCACAGTTGGTGGTAATACATTATGAGTAGGTCATCACAGTTGGTGGTCATAAATTATGAGTAGGTCATCACAGTTGGTGGTCATACATTATGAGTAGGTCATCACAGTTGGTGGTAATACATTATGAGTAGATCATCACAGTTGGTGGTCATACATTATGAGTAGGTCATCACAGTTGGTGGTAATACATTATGAGTAGGTCATCACAGTTGGTGGTAATACATTATGAGTAGGTCATCACAGTTGGTGGTCATACATTATGAGTAGGTCATCACAGTTGGTGGTCCTACATTATGAGTAGGTCATCACAGTTGGTGGTCATACATTATGAGTAGGTCATCACAGTTGGTGGTCCTACATTATGAGTAGGTCATCACAGTTGGTGGTCCTACATTATGAGTAGGTCATCACAGTTGGTGGTCATACATTATGAGTAGGTCATCACAGTTGGTGGTCCTACATTATGAGTAGGTCATCACAGTTGGTGGTAATACATTATGAGTAGGTCATCACAGTTGGTGGTCATACATTATGAGTAGGTCATCACAGTTGGTGGTCCTACATTATGAGTAGGTCATCACAGTTGGTGGTCATACATTATGAGTAGGTCATCACAGTTGGTGGTCATACATTATGAGTAGGTCATCACAGTTGGTGGTCATACATTATGAGTAGGTCATCACAGTTGGTGGTAATACATTATGAGTAGGTCATCACAGTTGGTGGTCATACATTATGAGTAGGTCATCACAGTTGGTGGTCCTACATTATGAGTAGGTCATCACAGTTGGTGGTAATACATTATGAGTAGGTCATCACAGTTGGTGGTCATACATTATGAGTAGGTCATCACAGTTGGTGGTCCTACATTATGAGTAGGTCATCACAGTTGGTGGTCATACATTATGAGTAGGTCATCACAGTTGGTGGTCATACATTATTTCTTTAACGTGTCAGTCACCTGGTGAGAATTTTTTGTGATATTTTCATGGTGAGAGAGAGTTCACTCCTGTACTATGACTAATGATACATTCCATACAGATTATATAAATGTATTCATGATACATGAACAGCAGGAGAGTCGACTCCATCAACCTATACATAAGTTGCAGTAATGAACTGATCAGTCAAGTCGTCATATAACACAGACAAATGTACTGTTATCCTTAGCGGCGAGATTCATATGAACATTTGTACCAAAATATTAGCAGTTGTAATCACTCCGTCAACATCAACAAAATTGTGCTTTACTTTATTCTTATGACCAGTCAAATGTAATCATCATTGTGTACTCGAGTACAGTCAGGTAATTACACTTAGAGTACGAAGATGTATTAACGAAGACCTGGCTGTTGTGTGTGGGGTGGCCTGGCCAACAAGATACGTGTTGCACCATTTTTCTTGTGTTGTCGTTTCATGATTATTCTTTCATGATGATTTGGTTGATAATTGGATGGGCTGAACAGTTACCAGGAGATAGATTAAAGTTCTTAGTGTATAAGCAATTAAGACAATCAGTGACGGGGTTACAGGTAGAGTAACCATATGAGGGATACAATGTGACGGGGTTGTTAAGATGTATATGATGAGCAGTTTCATAACAGTGTTTAGCGATCGTATTTTTGTGGTCACATCCGTGCGTAGTGCGTGACGGTGCCAGTAACATCTCTGGGTTACTGTGTACCTGTCTGGCCAGTGTGTATGTATCTTTACATAACTTACATTTAACCACCTCCACTTAATTACGATCTTACTGATAGTGGACTGGAAGGCAACATGAACAACACTCTTTTCCAGTATCTGTCTTACATTAACTACGTCAGGAGAATAGAGCAACACCACACATTTACTCCTATGATCATTTTTCCACATTTTTGTTACTAGATCCATGAAATGTCTTCCTGGCTTTCCAGTCAGACTTATTCACAAACCACTTACGATAGCATAATGTTACTGCCCACTGTGACGTCAGCTGCTGCTGCAACACTTCCTTCTGTAACACTCGCTTCTGCAACACTTCCCAGTGTGACACCTGCTGCTGCAACATTTCCCAGTGTGACATCTGTTACTGCAACACTTCCCAGTGTGACATCTGTTACTGCAACACTTCCCAGTGTGACATCTGTTACTGCAACACTTTCATGCCCATATGATTACACAGGAGGTCATAGTAATCCTGGGTGATGGAGACACGTTGCACTATGGTCGTGTGTTGCCAGATACTTCAATCTTTGTTTCCGGTGACCGTCTGATGTGTTGGTGTCGTGTTGTGCTTTATATCATTAGGGTTACTGCAGACACCATGGTCCACTGACTGCCTTAATAAAGGTCCCCTTCTCTGTTCCTTCTTTTGGAAAATATGAAAAAAAAAACGAGAGGGGAGGATTTCCAGCCCCTCGCTCCCTCCCCTTTTAGTCGCCTTCTACGACACGCAGGGAATACGTGGGAAGTATTCTTTCTCCCCTATCCCCAGGGATAATATGTATATATATATATATATATATATATATATATATATATATATATATATATATATATATATATGCGTGCATAGTGCCATTGTACAAAGGCAAAAGGGATAAGAGTGAGTGCTCAAATTACAGAGGTATAAGTTTGTTGAGTATTCCTGGCAAATTGTATGGGAGGGTATTGATTGAGAGGGTGAAGGCATGTACAGAGCATCAGATTGGGGAAGAGCAGTGTGGTTTCAGAAGTGGTAGAGGATGTGTGGATCAGGTGTTTGCTTTGAAGAATGTATGTGAGAAATACTTAGAAAAGCAAATGGATTTGTATGTAGCATTTATGGATCTGGAGAAGGCATATGATAAAGTTGATAGAGATGCTCTGTAGAAGGTATTAAGAATATATGGTGTGGGAGGCAAGTTGTTAGAAGCAGTGAAAAGTTTTTATCGAGGATGTAAGGCATGTGTACGTGTAGGAAGAGAGGAAAGTGATTGGTTCTCAGTGAAT